>NW_013669943.1:76769-91122 GCF_000517525.1 Limulus polyphemus
GTTGTTACTGAATATAAAATATTTTATCTATCCTTCTAACGAGACAAAAATTCACCTTAAGTACTTAAAATCAAAAATTCGTAATACAGATGACATTTGCACACATTACTAAAATTCGAAACATATTATGATTTTATTTAAGAGATAAAGTTTGAAGCCAAACACACACACACATAAGCGATAACTTCATTTCTAGTGCTTTTGTTTGTTTTTGTTTTTTAAGTTAAGCACAAAGCTACACAATGGGCTATCTGTGCTCTGCCCACCACGGGTATCGAAACCCGGATTCTAGCGTTGTTAGTCCGCAGACATACCGCTGTGCTAATGGGGGGCTTCTAGTGCTTGATAAGTGATTAAATTCATTTTTTGATTTTTATTCCATTTCAGTGAAAGTGGTTACCAGTTTCACAAATATGGTGTTGTTTTTCCGTTTTAGATAAGCTTTTTTGTCAGATTCCATTTGTGCACGAGTGTGTTGATAGTTCTGTATTTACGATATTTTTGATAACCAAGTTTAACTATTTTACTTTATACATATATGCATACAACTTCCACGTAAGAAAGAAAATAGTATTTACATGGTAAGCTATGTATGAAGTTGTCAAACTTGAAAAGAACCAACTGATAATAAATTAAAAAATAACTTTAAAAAATCAGAAAAATAAATAGATTAGTTTAGAGCAACCGATGCAAAATCAAATATTTCATGAAGAAAAACAGATAAGAAAAATATAAAATAACAGAATGTTTAGAAGATGTTTGAAAGGTTTAAATATATTACAGAAATGGAAGTGTAATATATTATAAACCTTTCAGTACTTCCTTCAAAAAGAAGTAAAATTGAAGCCAACCAACCACACTCTATAGACACGTGCATATTTCTGATACAGATAAACATAAGTCACGCTACAGGTTAATGTCGGCCTTATATATATATATATAGCTAGTAAACATTCTGAAAAATAAATCATTTAGATCAAAGATTATGCGTTGTTAAAATATAGCATAAAACCATCATCTGGTTATAGACGAAGATAAAAAAGATTTAAGAAGTTTTGTCTTGTCTAATGGATATAGGCAACAGTATTACAATGCAGAATCAGTACTTCTAACACAAGACCTGTCTTACCTCCATGGACTGCCATGAACAGAACTGCAACAACACAACACGTGTGTTTTATAACACTGATTTCCCCTTTACGCATGTTTTATTCGGTTGGATGAAACGTAGTAATGAAGACAGATGACTTCCACTGTTTAACAATGAAAATCGCACCTTCTGGGAAAGCTTCTTTCCAGCAAACGTCTAATATTCTGATAGATTTCCACAATGTTACTTGAGATCAATCGGATGGATGGTCGGTTTATTGAACAACCTGCAGTAAGCGGCATCTAAGATCGTTACAGCGCATGGGCAATGACTGTGTTCTGACCTAAAGGCAGAGTCGAACTTATAATTTTTAATACCCGGATCGGTATTGATCGCTTTTGTTATAAATCTGTTCGTGGGCTTGGAGATACGCCAACAGCAGAATGAAACATGGTGTACTAGCATCTCGACACAATATCAAACGTCATGGGAAATTGGGCTGTTGTGGCCCATGTAACTTTACTATGACATTTAATATACACAAGTGTTACATATACTAACTGTAATCAGTACACATTAATTTTCCATTTACGTTTCTGTATGTATAGAGATTACAAGTACATGTCCAAAAAGCTTCAACACGTGAACATGTAAAGCAAGTTTTAGAATCACATATAACCTATCAAATCTTCATTATCAATCCAAGGAAGCTACGAATTCAAACAATGTGAATGTAATTTGTAGTTCAAAAACTTAAAAAGAATTACATTCTTACTCTTTATACCTTCATACCTGAAACGTTATTGAAAATTCTGTATGTGCACATTTTGTTTCCTTTAACATAAGAACAAAGTTAGCAAAGAGTCAATGGGGATTTTAATTTCTGTTCTTCACCTGTTCATACCAAGAAAATCCTGATAATTGGAAGACTATCTGTGTAATCCGTATTATACAAAGACAAGTTTTAGTGGATTTAATTATACATGTTAGTTTGACTGCTAGAATCTGTTCTTAAAAATCATTTAGAAAAGCTTACGAAAAGTTTACTTTCAATTAATGATTCCAAACGATTTTAAAAAAAGTTTTTTTGCATTATCAAAATTTTTTATAAGCTCTCGGAAAAGGGCATACTGGTTGATATTGGGTGCTTTGACATTCAAAAAATCCTTTGATAAGGTGCTTCAAAAGAGATTGATTTGTAAATTAAATGTATCAGGTTATGAGATTGGTGGAAAGTTAATAAATACACAGAATACTGTCTTAGCTGTAGATAGTAAACTGTGATGATAAAAGGGCATTTTTCTGACTTGGAGAATGTGAATAGTGGGGTCTCTGAGAGGTCTGTTTTAGAACCATTGTTATTCATTATTTATGTTAGAAACTTATTCGAGAGCAATATTTCTAAATTCATCCATAATACTAAAGTGCCAAAAAAATGATTATGTTGAGAACGCTTCTCTTACAATAAAAGACCTAGTGAAATGTAAAGTTATTCACTTGTAGTACAGAAGTTTGGAATGGATCGACATCTAGAGAAACATTAGTTCTCTTGGAAACGATAAATGTTTAGGTATGATCAGTGGTGCAGTGCTAAATAAAAAAGTGTGGGAACGCGTTTTGAAAGTGTTACTATTAGTATTTATTACGTCACCAATACAAAAAAAAAAACACACATATTTCAGAAATAGTAGCTGTAAATTGTAATTGTAATTTATAATCCACATTTGAAAATGTTACAATAAAATATTGATTTTCTCTCAACTTGAACTTTTGAATTCCTGGATAGCTTATTTACAGAACTTCCAAACTTGGTCCATAGTGAGTTCCTGAAGTTGTTGAACGATGACACCTAAGCCATAGTTGTCTGGCTTCCAGTTTTGAATCAGAGAGCAGTGAATCTAATGAACATGAAACTTGTCACATGACTGATTAACAACCTAGTCCTCGTTTCCCTAATGATAAGGTTCATGCTTCTAAAACCCCGTTCACATTCGGAAGAATTGCATGGGATGACTTTTGAACACCCAATTAAAGGATTCAAATCTGACGGTATATAGCGCCCACAGTTGTCTAGAAAGTCTATGTATGCTGTGGTTGTTTTTGAAAATGGCCATCTGAAACGTTTGCAAAGGGACTCTATTTGTCTTTTTCCAAAGCCTGGATTTATCTCTGCTGACCACTCATTGACTTCTAATGTACAATGCTCAGAAATTATGTTTGGAATGAAATTAGAAGTGCCTGGCTGTGACCCATTTGGTTAATGAAAAGAAGTTGGTGTGAATAACCGTTGTTTCATATTGTTAATGATACTGGTTAAAAATTGGCCATAATTGATTGAAACAATCTTATTGTTATCTGTCAGTGTTATTAATAAAACTTTATTTCCTTAATGGCATTTTCTGATTCTAAGGCCTTTTTATCCTTATGTTCCTTCATTGCTTCTAAAAACCGTATGCTGCGACGAATTAACTTGTCTGCATAAACTATAGTAATATCCCTTTTCTGTAAGGCTTCTAAAGTGATTAACAAGAAGACTAAGTTAGAAATATTAGCTAAACCAAAACTGGCCGTATTTATATTACTGGAAACTAAGCATTTTTGTTGGTTACTTTGTAAGTTTGGTTAAATAGGAAACAGGATGTTCATAAGCTCTTTTCCACCTATACTGCTAAATCCAGGAAAGTAACTAACAATCAAATACCTAACAAGTTTATTGGATCAGACTTTGTATACAGCCATAGTGCAAATATTTTTCTCACTTTCATATAGTACTTTAGACAATGCTTGTTGCAATTACTACAAATAAGCCGATAAAGTGTGTTTTCGAAGCCGAGAGAGGTCTAATGCCTAGAGTGGCGATTTATTGCTATATTTTCAAAAGGTTTGTACTTCAGCCGCTAACAGTAAAATAAAGATAGGAAATAGGCGTGAAGAGATTGGAAATAGAAATTCTCAACAGATTTACTTTGGAATTTTGTGGTCCATACTGAAAAGTACCGATAGTATTATTCATTTTGTTTTGTCGAGTTTCTAACTCAGTTGCTAACAATATAATAACTACAGAAAATCAGTGAGAAAAGGTGAGAAGTATAAACTCTGACCATAATTTGTTTGGAACTTTGTGATCAATACTAACAGAACTACACATTTAGTTTGCATTTTGTGCGTCGAACATTCTATCCACCAGGCCAGGCCATGCCACGTCAAAAGTCGAACATTCTGTCCACCAGGCCAGGCCATGCCACGTCAAAATGCAAGTCGAACACTCTGTCCGTCAGACCATGCCACGTCAAAATGCGAGTCGAACACTTTATCCACCAGACCATGCCACGTCAAAATTGCAAGTCGAACACTCTATCTACCAGACCATGCCACGTCAAAATGCGAGTCGAACACTCTGTCCATCAGACCATGCCACGTCAAAATGCGAGTCGAACACTCTGTCTATCAGACCATGCCACGTCAAAATGCGAGTCGAACACTTTGTCCATCAGATTTTGACGTGGCATGGGGAATCCGATAGAATTCCCAAACGTTTATCTATGTCCCCTTTCTGTTAATAAACAATGTTGTATATCATAAGTGTCGTAATCTTGTTTATTATCAAACTTCGTTTTCCTTCGAACACATCGATTGCTAATGTTACAGTAGCGGTTCTGGACGGAGTTCTAGCATTCAGAACATCCCGTTGGTGTGTCATCTTGCGGGTTTCCGTACATAATGTTTCTAAGCACGTATTTCCTGGAAGTACTACATCTTTCTCTTACTTCGAGAACATACTTATTCTAACCTTTTCATGGTAGTTTTATTTTGCCATTACACACATCACAACTACGTAATATGTCTTTCTTATAATCTTACAGAAGTACATATATTCTTATAGAAATACATTTATTTGCCAAACATACATGCAATTGAAACATTTATCTAAGCTCAATAAATGCTCCATTTATAATTGTAAGAATTTTCCAAACATGGCAATAGCACTTCTCCTTTAATTTTTGACGTGGCATGGTCTGATGACAAAGTGTTCGACTCGCATTTTGACGTGGCATGGTCTGATAGACAGAGTGTTCGACTCGCAATGTGGGAATTTCCATCAAAACGCAAAGAAAAAAAACTGAGTAACCCCTGTGTTTCCTCTATACATCAACACAATGAAGAAATAGGACATCGAGCTATGCTATCAAATTTTTCTATCCTTTGTAAGTCTAATATTGACCTGGAATTATTGATTAAAGAAACCATCCACATCAAACAGCACTCTCCAACACTGAACAACATGCAGTCTTCATTTAAATTATACATTTTTTAATATTTTACTCTTTTGTTGTGTTTTCCTGCTGTAGTTTCTCCTCATGATTACTGTTTAGTGTTTTATTTGTTTAATTGTCGTTATATTTAGCAATTGTACTTTAACAATGTATAAAGACTTATGTAAATTCATTTTATTTTGCTTTAGGTACTGAAGATGTTCATAGGCTTTGGCTTTTAAATGGCATTTGGTTTTGCCAATATAGGAGGCCTTCAGACAAAAATAAAAAAGACAAATAACAAGCAAAAACACACAAATAGCCCTCTTAACAACAGTCGGCAAGACATATAGAAGTAAGAGAGGTAGTCTTAGCCACGACAGATTGGATGACAACACCTGACCCACTACACCCCTTCCTTCAAGATTTGTTAGACAAGGACACGAAAGCTGCAAAATCCAATGAACCATTTACAAATTATCTACTACTTTTTCACAGACTTATCAATTTCATAAGTCACAGCATGAACCACAACTGGGAATCAAACGCTGATCTAACAAGTTAACTTTATGTTTCCTTAGAGTTTTGCATCTTTCAGGTTATCCAAAAGACATTTTCATGAACCACCTTTGAAATCTGGCACAGGACAAGTAGATCATTCGGCACTTGTCCTTGAAAGTGGGTTTCCTTGGGGTTCTCCCCCCCCACACACACGCGCATTGCAAATTCTGAGCATAGGAATTATAGCTCCCCGCCACCCTGAATAGGAGCCGTTTATTTCAGGTAGTCTGGTCAAGACTTGATGTTTGGTCTATTAAGCCACTCTCTTAAATCTGCCTCTACTTTGCTTTGCTTTCTTTGCCTCAACACTTAACACTGCCAAGTTTTAAACTAGCCTAATGACTAACCTCCTTTGAGCCTCCTAAATCAATTACGTGCGGGGCGAAGATGGATACATAAATCCCTGAACACTCCAGTTGGGAAGGGCTTGCAGATTCTATGGAATGTCGTGATCCATTCCTCTAAACTAAATCCCTGTCACGGATAAATAAATATAACTATCCGCTTCACTTTACTGTGATATTGTTGACAATTGGAAGCATATTCTTTCAACTTAATTTATTATTGATCTTTGCCTTGCTAAGATTTTGATACAGATTTTCATCTATAGTTTTAAGTGATATACATAGGGATAGGCTAAGTTTCAAATACTTAGCTTTCTTTAATTCTTAAGTTTTCCTTTTATCTAAGCTAAAACTCACATTTGGTTATTAGTAGCAAGTTTCTAATAATTCATGTTGAATTTAGGTTACGTGCCATATAATTCATAAAGAAATAGTTAGTAAATATCTTGATTTGCTTTTCAAACTATGTTCAGTATTTAAGGTTAAATGATGAGGATGCTTACTTTAGTCAGAAGAGATTCTAAGGTTACATATTAGCACACTTATTCTATATAAAAAAATAACAGCTTTATCTTTTCCAGGATAAAAAAAGATTGATGATATATGTCACCAACTGTCTAAACGTATACGATACTTTAATGTTATTGCGGGATCAATCAGAAGACATTTAAATGATGCAAAATGCGAAAGTCCAGAGATTTTTTATCTTAATAAAATCAACATGGTAAAGTATAGGAGGTCGTTTTGCAATTTGTTTTATGTATTTTCTAAAGAAGGATGTAAATTGATGTTATGGATTAGTTATTATGCAACATAGCCTCTACCGTTTAAAAGCAAAAACCGGAAATCAAAATATAATCAACATGATAAAGTACAGGAGATCGTTTTGTAATTTATTTTATGTATCTCATAGAGAAAAATGTAGTTTTATAGACTAGTCATTATGCACACGCAATATATTTTTCACACTGTATTATAACAATGTTTTTCTCCGGTGGAAGACTATTTAAATTGTCTAAAAACCGTAACTCAAGGTAAATGTGGTAAAGTATAGGAAGACGTTTCGAATTTTATTGAATACATCTCATTTAATGTTATATGTTTCCCAAGGGGTGTAGTGGTGTACTAGCCAAATTTTTGGGTTGGTATGATGGTGCTGATCCATATTCTTAACTTCAGGGTCAATAGGTGCTGATATCTTTAAATTGCTGGTTATTGATTGGTTATTTACATGAGTCAATGGGCACTGAAAATATAGTTACTACATAATTTCAAAATTATTGTGTATTTCTCATTAACAATTTTTTATAAGAAAAATACAGACATAATTTACCATTTAGTGGTTACAAGTACAATTGAAGAGATGTAATGGGTCATAAGTTACATTCATGATGATGAGCAATTTCATATAACTTACTCACAGGTACGTTATTAAAATGTATTTGCAAAAGAAGTGATAGGGCTCAAAAATTAGTTGCTCTGGGTTACCATAGTACTGGAGGACAATATATATAAGAAAGCTAGATTTTACAAAAAACATATATGAAGTTTAAATTCAACTATTCATCATACAAAGGATGATCAACACATTTTAAACTAGATGAAACTAACAAGTAGAAATAAATTAGGCAGCACCTACATTAAATGGGTCATTCACACAATATGTGCAATTTTATTACATAATAAATACTAATGGAGAAATTGGGTTCTTACACGTTCTGCTCTTATTTGTGACGTTTCATTTGTCTTTGGAGCTACAACTGTCATCCTTCTGTTATCATCGGCTACACCTTGATTTCTGTTCTTTTTTTCTGTGCTTTTTGTCAGTTGATTTATGCTACAATTTGTCTACTGCAGCTTTTAGTTCTACACTTTCATCAAGAGGCTAGAGGAGCCACTTTTAGGTTGACATAAGTCAGGATATTTGAAAACTTCATGGAAATGATTTCAATCTGTTTCTTGTAAAAAAAAAGAAGATAACCTGTATCTTCCTCACCAATAACGTGATTGTAAGGTAGGACAAAGACAACCATTTCCTTAGCATTCAGATCTTTGTATGCAATAGGTTTGTGCAAATTTTTCCTTTGCTGATAACCCTAGTTATCTATCCCAGTACGTACTAACTGCTATCCGCTTCATTATCCAAGGAACAGTAGTCACCAAATATGTTGACAAAGTCACTTGCTTATAAAATACTTTCGAAGCTACAGTAGAGAACTCCTGACATTATTGCATCCTTTTGAATCTATCATGTGATAGATGAGAATTAAGAGTTCAGAGAAGCGACTATTATTGCTTTTAATATGTGTGCTCTTGACCCTGGCACAACAACTGTAGCTGAGAATTTTTCTTTCCTTGGAAAAGCAGTTACTGATGGATCATCATTTGCTCAAAGTGGATTTTTAATTTCATCAAGTTCATTAAATATGGATAACATGTCCATGCCTTCTTCAATGCTAACAGCAGTCATTTCATTTAGAGATGAGGTCTGTGAATCATTGACTGATAAACCTTCCTTATCAATACTGTTAGGAACTTCTGGGGCAGCAAAGAAGTTATTTTTTCTCTCTTAAAAAGGATTGAAGAACCAAAGCATTTCATGCATACGTTCCTAATAATCTTGGGATGGTGTAATTAATTGATCTACTTCATTTCGTGGAATGTCTGCTGCCAAATTGCATAGCCCATTTCCATCTTTCCATGCCATGCTGTAAGTTCATCTGCAGGATAGATTGTTAAATCAGCTGGCTGCCAATCACCATCATACTGTCGCAGCCAGGTAATCTCTCCTTTGGGATGTGATCTAGCAATGTAGGGTACATTTGGATTGAATTTCCTCCATCCTTGCAAAGGAGTAGTTATGTCTGTTTCTTACCTATTGTAATTTTTTTAAAAAGTTCTACATTATTAATGACAGTCAGATGAGATGTTCTCCTTCATGTAACATATCAAGGCCACTGAGGCGTGGCATGACAGTAGGACATCTATGTAGCACTGCCTTGACAGAAATTGTTTAGCCAGATTATATCCTGGTTGTCTTTGCACAAAATTATTAGACACCAAGTAAATTGATCACAAGGCTAGAGTACAATATCTTTGCCTGCAGAGGGACCTTGCCACTGAAATATATATCACAGTAGTACCAGAGATCTTCGAGGAAGATCTATATTACCTTCAAACTACCATCTTGGATATGACCTTCAACTTCTTCAATTATCATTTGAAGACAATTCTGTATTTGCAGAAAACACACTCTTTGTGCATATCAAAAATTCTTATGATTTGTTCTAATAATGTATTTTTCAATGAGTTCATGTTGCTCCACACCAAATGTCTCAAAGACTAGTGTCAAGTGGTTGCAGTGCACTATGTTTTCTGCCCAATCTTCATTTCTCTTGATGGATGGAACATGTCATTTAAAATTTTCTTGATGTTATGAACATAATCTTGGTCACGTAACTTTTCGACAGTTCCATGATCATGAGTTATTGGTAGTAAGAGAAGACAAATTCCCCTTCTTCTGTAATTGACCTGTAACAAATACCTTCTTGTGATAGAGCACTTTGCAGCATGAGCTTTCGGCAACGCGAGTCTTCATCTGAGTTGGGTGTTGTACCAATTTGTAGCTATTTCCCATTGGTGTTGTACAAAATTAGCACTGAACTTGTTGCAGGTGGGATGTATAACAATTAACAGTTTTGGTAAATCTGGGTGCAATGGATTTATGATTATGACCCTTACTTGACATATATACTTAACACCTTCTCGACCACAAAATCCTTGAAGGATATCTCTCTCAGCAATATATTTCATTGTTACAACAGTTGTTGTTTCATCTTCTGCAATGGGGACTGAAACATTTGGGATAGTTTTGGACTTGATGACACTTTCATAAGTACTTCTCAACAGATATAAGTGTTGTTTTCATTCAGTCCAACAGTGATTGGTTTGCTATTGATTTTTTGCCATCTGTAGATGTTATGTATTTCAGGCCCAGCCAAGTTTAGGGCCACAAAATTAACAAGTCTTGGACAACCCCAGAGGAGTAGAACTTCATAAAACATTTGTAATGATGTCTTGCATCTCTTCCCTTGCTTTGAAACATGCAAGTTTCGTCCAGTAGACGTCAACATATCTTTCAGTACAGCCTTGTCTTTCACCTTTTTCATTTGCTTTTGTTAGATATACACGACCACTTCAATCTAAGTATAGCGTGAGTTTTAAAATTAGTTATTTTTAGAAGCGATAATTTATTGCAAATTTGTTTACATAACTGTACGAATAATACATTGTGTAGTTCAATTATTATGAATTGTCGTTCGTTGTCTTATTGCGTCATGTTACTAGAACCTTCCAAGTTTTTCTTGAATATTATTACACCATAATATCTCATAGTGTGTAGAAAGTTCTAGACTTCAGTTGGGCTATTTATAAATACGCGTCAAAATGTAGTTCAAGTAAGTTAGTGAGAAATATATTCAAATAGATCTAGACTGCGTGATTGTGAGTTTAGCCACAAAGAGCGTATACTGGCGATTTTAAAGTGAAATTATCACAGATTGTATTGTAATAAAGAGTAAAGAAGAATAATTGGTCTTGTCAATTGTGTTCTAAAGTAATTGAACCAGCCTGTGTGGACTTGACTAAAAAGAGAATTATTTAAAGCGCTGGATACAAATATAGTAAGCATTAGTTATAGTGGTGATTTTAAAGTGGAATTATCATAGATTGTATTGTAATAAAAGAGTAGGGAAGAATAATTAGTCTTGTCAAAGTGTGTTCTAAAGTAACTGAACCAGCGTGTGTGGACTTTGATGAAAACTAGAATTATTTAAAGCTCTGAATACAACTGTGATAACCAACAGTGTAACGAACATTTGTATAAACGTTGGACTTGTTTTAATATATTTTTTTAAAAAACAAGTGTTGTTTATTGTTGAAATTTATCACCAACAAGTCACAGACACATACTGTAAAGAATCCGGCCTACAAAACCTGATAGTTTTCGTTTGTTGAAAACATACAGCTGGTTTAAATATTCTTCTGGATTTTTTTGCTTTAGTTGCTTTGATTTCATGAAGAAGATAGTGGGCTCATACGTATCAATTTTCTTTTGTATTTCATCATCGATTTGATTAGTACATTGATTGAATACTTAGTTTCATCAGAGATTTGATGAGTAAATAAGGACTTCTTTCTTGTGGGGATTGATATTTCAGTAGTAGAAACAGCATAAGTTGATTGGTTTCAAATTTAGTTTGATTATAATATCGGTAAATTAGATAGATGTTGATGGCAGTGAGTAGACAGTCCATCAAGACAAAATCATGATGAATATTAAAACGGTAGTAATATATGTAATACACTTTAACGATTAAAGTGTCATATGCCATTGAGCATGTAAGCTGACCTTTATCTTTGGCTCAATAAGTTTGTGCTGCACAGAATTATGGCCACATAACTCCTATTTATGGGACTTTTCTTCTTTCTCATGTTCATCGCATTCGTAAGCCATGCAGCAGTCTCTCTCATAGTCCCGTTTGTCTCTCATCAAAAAGTCTGTGAAATGAAGTGAAACATATGCCTATGTAATTTGGATAAAATGTCAAGTCCCCCCTTTTCCTTACTTACAAATCACACGTTTTCCTTATTCACAAATAAAAAACAACAACATAAAAATCAGCAATAAAAATAGAGACCTTTGGCTTTTCCTGTACTATAAATAATATGTTCACCCAAAAAATCTAATGTATGTTTTAAGAGATAAAATAAATATTACTTTTCGAATTTGAAATTTCTTTGTTTCCGACTTTATAAAATTTATGATTTACATATTGGTACTTGTGTATAAAAATGAAGTGCTGACATAATATCGTACACTGAGTTAGTGAAGGAGGGATGACAATTTTTATTTCACATTTCCTTTTAATAACAAAGTCACTAAAAGTGGCCTAAGTTATGATAGCTAAGTTTACTTTTACTCATGCGCGTAAATTGTTACAATCGGTTTGTTTGTTTTGAATTTCGCGCAAAGCTACACGAGTACTATCTGCGCTAGCCATCCATAATTTAGCAGTGTAAGACTAGAGGGAAGGCAGCTAGTCATCACCACCCACCGCCAACTCTTGGGCTACTCTTTTATCAACGAATAATTGGATTGACCGTGACATTATAACACCCCACGGCTGAAAGGGCGAGCATGTTTGGTGTGTCGGGGATTCGAATCCGCGACCCGCAGATTGCGAGTCGAGCGCCCTAACCACCTGGCCATGCTGAGCCCTATTACAATATTTTACCTGTATAACGGCATAGTAAGTAATCTTTATTTGTATTATTTTAGATTTGTAATTTGATTCTTAGTTGAAATCGTAGTTTGTACTCGCAATAATCGTAACTGTCTCATTTACAGGGTTTCATTAAATGCTAGATAGATTATTGTAAGTAGGACAGGAATGAAATTGATGTATATGATAGAATGAAACGAATAATATCCATTTACATTAGATTTAATACTTTCAGAAATAGATTTACAGTTTGTAACGGAAATATTACAGCAGAATGGTTAAACATGTAACGACCCATGAACGTGTTTTTTACTTGATATGTTACGTAAAACCGTACAATAAAAAGATAAATATATTAAGGTATAACAGGACGCGTGATATCTTACATTACTCCGTTATATATCTTCCATCGTCCGTGCTTTTGCATTTATCACAAAGAAAAAGTTGAAATTATATATCGGCTATTAATTCGGAGGAGGCCCCCCCAGTGGCACAGCGGTATGTCTGCGGATTTACAACGCTAGAATCCGGGTTTCGATACCCGTGGTGGGCAGAGCACAGATAGCCCATTGTGTAGCTTTGTGCTTAATTACAAACAAACAATTCGGAGGAGTTTGGTCAACCAACTGTAAATTATGTTATTCAGAAAATGAAATAATTTTCCTTAATAGTAGGTTATGTCTGTCCAATTGCACTGTACACTGTTAATTATTCCAATCATATATATTGGGAACTATTTTGTAAGGTGTAATTCCGTAAAAGAATAACAGTACTACAGATACAATACTATCAAATATGGCTGCCTATTGAATTAAAATAAGTACAATTTTCAGTTATCTTGATAAGCCGAGCGCCATCTTTGAGCAAGTTACGAAATGAATATTTGATAGTTTTTAGTTTATATATTTCAGAAATGTCTTTATTTTTATTCACTTGATGACATAATGCTTATAAAATATTATAGAAAGCACATTTGAAACTGATATTAGTCAGTAGGATATTGATTTTATGAGACAAATATAGATATTACACAAAAATCACTTTTTTATTTATTCACAGTAAGTGACGTTAGAAAAAATAACATTTTAAATTTGTAATTTAGTAGATAATTACACAAGAGATGTCAATACCAACTTTTGGATTTATCGAACAATTAGTTTTTCTTTTATGTGTGTGAAACATGTTTTCTGAAATATTCAAATTTGTTGATTAATTATTAGATAATTATTTAGATATTTATCAAATTAATAATCATTACATGATTGGAAGATTATGAGTTGTTTGCCAACAAATGTGTTTCATATATATATATATATATATAGCTATAAGCTTGAAATAATGACTGAAACATTGGTTCACCTGTACATTATCAGTAATCATCTCAGTATATTAGTAAACCAATATATTAGTAAACCATACGATTTGTTGTGGATAACACAGTAATCATTTCAGTATATTAGTAAACCATACGATTTGTTGTGGATAACACAGTAATCATCTCAGTATATTAGTAAACCATACGGTTTGTTGTGGATAACACAGTAATCATCTCAGTATATTAGTAAACCATACGATTTGTTGTGGATAACACAGTAATCATCTCAATATATTAGTAAACCATACGGTTTGTTGTGGATAACACAGTAATCATCTCAGTATATTAGTAAACCGTACGATTTGTTGTGGATAACGCAGTAATCATCTCAGTATGTTAGTAAACCATACGATTTGTTGTGGATAACACAGTAATCATCTCAATATATTAGTAAACCATACGGTTTGTTGTGGATAACACAGTAATCATCTCAGTATATTAGTAAA
>NW_013669944.1:0-11553 GCF_000517525.1 Limulus polyphemus
AGAGATGTGCCTCTCTGCGTTCTTTCAGTGTATTAGAGATGTGCTTCTCTGCGTTCTTTCAGTGTATTAGAGATGTGATTCTCTGCGTTTTTTCAGTGTATTAGTGATGTGATTCTCAGTGTTCTTTCATTGTATTAAGGATGTGATTCTCTGCGTTCTTTCAGTGTATTAGAGATGTGATTCTCAGTGTTCTTTTATTATATTAGGGATGTGATTCTCTGTGTTCTTTCGGTGTATTAGAGATGTGATTTTCAGTGTTCTTTCATTGTATTAGGGATTTATAAATTAATAGTTAAGTTGCACAATATAGGAGTTAGTAGGGTTATGTTAGGGTTATACTAGATTGGTTTAACTTGCAAAGTAGACCTCAGATGGTTAAAGTAAACGGTATAGTCAGCGATCACTTTACTTCAGAATATTCAATCTACAGTCTTAGGACTGATCCTTTTTATAATATGTATAAATGAACTATGCAGCTTAATACTGGACAGATGGTTAATTGCGTTTGCCGACGATACAGCCCTGCTTTGTGTACGTGATAATTGGGAGGAGACCCAAGAACTTAAAAACATTAAATACTGGTTAGATATAAACACATTATCACTTAACGCAATAAAAACAAATGTGACATTCTCGCTCTATACTACTGGCCAGCCAACTCCTGCTGCTCTCAGTATTCATGAAAATAACTCTACCCAATCATACTCCCAATAATGTAAGTGTTCCAAAGTGTATAGAATAGATAAAGTTAAATACTTAGGAGTCACTATAGATAGCTGCTTAAATTGGAGGCTCCATAAATTAGATTTAACTTTAAAAATGCGGAAGTTAGTATACATATTTGTAACAGTCAGAGGATTTTTTTTCCGATGGATAAATTATAGATATTATACTATGGATTAATTGACTCTATCTTCCAATATGGAATCATAGCTTGGGGAGGAGCGGCCGCTGACTCAAAACAAATGCAGTTAGCCAGACTGCAGTAAAATATAATAAGGGTAATGCTTAGAAAGAAATCAATGGAACCGTCAAGACCTCTGTTTAAGCAGCTGTCTGTATTAAATATTAAGGAAATGCTTTTTTAAAAGTGCATTGATTAGACCAAATGGTGGGAGACATCCGGTGAAGCAGCTAAATCATTCTAGTAACACACGGGGAGTATTTAAGGGTCTGTATGAGTTACCTAGGAGAAGAACAACAGCAAGGCTTAGACATGGCATTTTGTGGGTGCGAAACTTTTTAATACACTTCCGGAACAAATACGTACAATCAATAAACTAAAACAATTAAAAAACAGTCTAAAAAGAGTTAAATTGATTTGAATTAAAAACAAGAGGTAGGTAAATAATTGGAGATAAGTACAATCAATAGAAAAAATAGCTAAGCCTAAATTAAATAAATTATAGAAATAGTAAAGAGTGTAATCTAAAATCTTATAATAATTAAGTACAAGAAGCATCTTTATTTTATGAATAATTATGTAATTACAAATTCACTTTACACAGTACATATTTTTAAGTATATATTTAAGAAGCAAGCCTAGCTATATTGAGTTTATTATTTTTTTGTGTTTGTTTTTGTTGTTTTTAATGTATGAAATACCTACATTTGTATGTACTTATACTGAGACCTCCCACAGCACAGGGAACTAAGCCCTAAAGTGGTAAGTAATTTCCAATTAATTCCATTTTGTATTAGTAATGTAAAATAACACAATAAGGATTTACAATAACAAAAAACTAAGGGTACAAGCAAGCACCTAGAGTGCGATTCTGAATGATACAAGATAAAACCAATCATCTACAATGTAGTTATCCATAATGCAGGATACAATCAAGCATCTGGACTGTGGTTCTTAATAATGCGGAATACAACCATCGAGACTGTTGATCTGGATGACACAGGATTCAACTAAGCATCTAAAGTATGTATCTGGATGACGCAGACACCACCAAACGTCTAGATTATGGTTCTGGATGAAGCAATATAAAACTTCCTTTATAAACTATGTGTCTAAATGATACAATATACAGCCAAACCTCTTGATTGTGTTTTAGATGTCTCAAGATACAAATAAGCTTTAATCTATGGTTCTGTATGAAACAGAATATATCCCACATCTAACCTGTGGCTCTGAATGATTAAAAACATACCTGGTTTTCTAGACAATGGTTCTCAATGACCGATAGCATAACCAAGCAACTGTATTTTGGTTATGTATAATGAAAAAGACAATCAGATTGCGGTTCTGGAAGACGCAGGATACGTCCACTCTCTAGACTGTGAGTCTGTATAATGCAGAGTAAATCAAAGCTCTATACTGTGGGTCTGGATGACATAAATACATCCAAGCTCTATACTGTGGGTCTGTATCACATAGATATATCAAAGTTTTATACTGTGTGTCTGGATGACATAAATATATCAAAACTCTATACTATAGGTCTGGATGACATAAATACATCCAAGCTCTATACTGTGGGTCTGGATGACATAAATACATCAACGTTATATACTGTGGGTCTGTATCACATAGATATATCAAAGCTCTATACTGTGGGTCTGGATGACATAAATACATCAAAGTTATATACTGTGGGTCTGGATGACATAAATACATCAAAGCTCTATACTGTGGGTCTGGATGACATAAATACATCAAAACTCTATACTGTGGGTCTGGATGACATAAATACATCAAAGTTCTATACTGTGGGTCTGTACCACATAGATATATCAAAGCTCTATACTGTGGGTCTGGATGACATAAATACATCAAAGCTCTATACTGTGGGTCTAGATTACATAAATACATCGAAGCTCCATACTGCGGGTCTGAATGACGTAGATACATGAAATCTCTATACTGGATCTAGATTTTTCAAAATACAACCGAGCATTTAGACTGTGGGTCTGGATCTTACAGAATACAACGAAGCATTTAGACTGTGGATCTGGATAACGTAGGCAACCAAACCTTCACATTATGGTTGTTGATCATGATGCAAAGTATGCTTATCATAATAGCTTATATATTAAAGTTAGGTTAAACTTTTGCCTTTGGAAGTTACATAAGGCCAGTGCTTTCAAGTGGCACAAACGATTGATAATGGTGACGCATTCCTCCACGACTGGATACCAGTCCATCGCAGGTTAAACTCCAGCTAATAATTGGTACCCATCATACAGTTGAGTAGACTGGGGCAAGTGGGGTAAAGTGTCTTGTTCAAGGATAAGACAGATAGCCTCGAACTCGCAACCACCCGACCATGAGTCTAAAGCGCAAAGCGATAAGTCACGTTGCCTCACTTTGTATATAAGAACAGGTGCAATTGTTTTCTATACAAAACAAAAGTCATTTTAGTCATGAATTTGGGTTAGTTTGCTGGCTACTTGGTTAAAAGTGGATGAGTAATACAGACAGTTCCTTAAAACACATTAAAATATTTAATGATAGAGCAACCTCATTTTCTTGAGAACCCGGATGTTTATATGTTAAAACCCAACGATTCTGAGGCGGCGAGCTCGGTCCAAATCCGTACGATACCACAAAATATTCGCTGCACTGTAAGCTGTGGATGCGTTACAAGAATAACAGTCAATCCTTTATCGTGGATGATGGTTAGTGAAATGTTGCTGATCAGTAGCTCAAAATTAGGGACAGCATTAGATAGCCTTGGTAGCTGGGTCACAAAATTAGGGACAGCATTAGATAGCCTTGGTAGCTGGGTCACAAAATTAGGGACAGCAGTAGATAGCCTTGGTAGCTGGGTCACAAAATTAGGGACAGCAGTAGATAGCCTTGGTAGCTGGGTCACAAAATTAGGGACAGCAGTAGCTAGCCTTGGTAGCTGGGTCACAAAATTAGGGACAGCAGTAGCTAGCCTTGGTAGCTGGGTCATAAATATAAATAACTTTTTGCATATTTATCTTATCCACTCGAGGATCCCGGTTTGTCCATATGAGAATAGTGATTCTATATAAAGATGTTTGAATATGGCGAGTCTCGGGAAATATGTCTCTATCAAGATAACTATTCAACATAATATTCCTAAATATGATTATTACTTCAGGTTGTGTTCATCACATACTTTCAAAAATATGACAGTTAAAAAGGATAATTTTGAGTTGTAACGTTCTCTGATTTTTGTAGTCTTATTAGGTGCATAAGCATTCAGGTAACAAGATCGCGAACTTCCAGGTCACATATGATATCAAAATATGGGTTTTGGTATCGTTTCGACTATTTATAAGATGCTATCACAATCAGTGCAGGCTGCCGTCAATATTAAACTTCCAGAAGTAACAAAGTATGAAATAATTATCAAATAGTACAGATAAAATGTGTGTTTATTTAAGAAAGTAGAATTACCTGGGTATCTATATTACCAGTTGTAAGGCGGGAGAAATAGATTACAACGCTTGTGATAAGGAATCTTACCTCAAACAAAGAACACGAGGCTAAGGGCATTAAACGAGTCGCTTGTATTTACTTTTTCCTGTGCATGTAATCCTTCTGCTCGAAGTCACAAAACCGATGTGAAATTCTCCATCGTCAAGTATCCACAAAAATCATATATAACTTTGTTCCCAAAAATTGACTAAATTATTTACAGTAACAGAAATACATTCTCTCTCACCCCACCCCCACACATACCAAAGAAAAGAAAAAGAAGAAACCAATTCAGTTGCCAAGGTAACTTTAAGACACAATAACCTGATAGAATTGTAATCACCTGGCCAACTTTCCAAGGGAAAAGTTGCTGTTGGTGATTTTTAATACAAATCTTTACAATAAGCTATCACCTTTTTGTCCACCGAAAGGATTTTACCATTGTAGTTTAGAAAACTTACTGTTCACCCACCGGGGGCCAGAAGGAAATGAACATATGAGAGGTAAAGAAATCTCTAAATTGGATTTACTCGCAGTTTGCTGTATCAGAAAACAAATACAAAAATATACCGAACAACGGAAATAATTTAACGCTTTGTAGCACAGGAAACAATTTATCTCGAGAAGTTGTCAGGTTTGTTCTGAAAAAGATACAAATCTCTAGTAACCTTTAGAAGCTTTCAAACTGTAATACAACCTACTAAAACCGCTAAGGCCCAGCTATAGGACTGAAGTAAGCTACACAACGCTCTCTAGATTCCGTGTTTCAATATATACAAATTGATGGTCAAAGTTGACTCAATACAGAGAATGTGAAACATGACATATAAAAAGAAAATTAATCTTGACAATATATATATATACTAGGTAGAGATCACCAAGTTCTATAGGACAAAAAAACAAGAAAATCATTGAAAAGTACATTTAAAAAACATTTCTCCAGACGACCAGATCGTGGAAAACCAACATAACATTATACGAGCATACTTGTCTAGTAAAAACACACAATACCACATTACATGTTTACATTACAGGCTCGTCATTTATTTTTTCTGTATAATGTTTATACATATATGATATCGTACATGTTATAACATTTACTTAACACGTATTATAACTCCATTCTGGTCAGGGTGTAGTATTAGTCAAGTTTTATAATTATTATAATTCAACTGTATAATTTGTTTTTTCGTCTGCGCTTTTAACAGACGTTTAAACCATTTTTTGGACTCTAAGACAACTTCCAGAGTTCGTGTTTTTAATAACCTTTTCCATTTTATTTATCGCAACCTTTGTGTGTGTTTTATCAAATTTCATCAGATCATCTACAAAGAAAAAACGAGTAATTCAATGCTTTTTTTCTTTTGTAATGAACTGTTCTACATCAACGAACCCTTTTAATATATAGATATAAACATTTTCAGCATCATTCGGCATTGCAACCAAACCTAACGGTTTAACAAATATTTGCTAGGAAACCGAAAAAATCCCTTTAACCCTAGAATTTTCGACTCATGTGGACCCCAACTGCTTTTCATATACATTTTTCTAAACTATTCATACAACATTCTGTTGTTTTTTCGGAATTTGTAGTGCATATTGGAAGAATTTAAACATTTTGTCAATAAAGATAGAAAAAAAAGCCTTTACTCTCCAGATAATGAACTACATTTGTACTCCTATCTCTGATGAAGCAGCATTGGCGAAAGGTTGGCTAAAATAAAAAGTTTTTTATTATTATCTAGGGAGTAAGGGTGTTTTTTTTCTAACTTTATTGCCAAAATATCTTCAAACAACAAACTGCTCGTGGGTCCATGACTTTGTTTCTTACAGAGTACCTAATAGGAGACGAGTCACAAAACAAAACATCGTCATTATTTCAATGAATCCTATTAATTACTGCAAGATCCGCCTTTGTAGATTACATAGAAAATGAACGATTTCACCTTATTTTTCATCACTTCATATTTTACACCGATTATTGTAACAAAGGAAAACGTAAAATAACTAAATATATATGGACTCATCCGTTAGTGAACGGTATAGAAACAAGTCATTAATTTGAGGGTTAATATAAAGAGATTTTTCCCACTTCCAATAAGTTTAATATGATCTTTGCAATATGTTTATCAACAGCGGCTGTTTTCTTATATTTTATTAGTTATATATCTCTCTGTATAGTTATCAGTTAGGTTTAAACGCAAAGCACCTATTATTTTTCTCCCATATATTATTAATCTCTATATTTATAAAGTTTTAGCTTCCCAGTCAGAATTTCCTATGAAGTTTGTTTGTTTGTAGTTAAGCACAATGGGCTCTTTGTGCTCTGCCCACCACGGGTATCGAAATCCGGTTGTAAGTCCGCAGATATACCCCTGTGTTGAAACTTCGAACTATTGTATGTTGAAATGTTTTTTGTCTCCCATCACAAATTCATTGAAGCGTCTTAAAGTCGTTACTAGAATGTGTGTGTATGATAAACTATACTCCAGAGAAACACGACGACTTATCAAAACAATTTAACGTGCCACTAAAAGTTCTAGAATAGTGAAAATACAGAACACGGTGATACTTGAAAGTTAAATACTTAGGACATGTCATTACTTTTATTGCGCATGCACACTTTGTCCAAACCATATATCACATATTATTAAAATGTTTATGATTAAAAATAGCTAAGTTACGAAGCAAAGGGTCAGTTTTATGAATACTATACAAAAGATAAAATAAAATAAAATAAAATAAGAAATATATACGTGTAATATCTGAGATAACCGTAGGTTTGTTCGATAGGTCTCATGGTCTAACTGTATCGGTCTTACAGATTTTCTGACTTTTCCAACCATATTAAGAACTGTGTGAATCTGTCCATTAAGTGTCTGACCTTATAGAGGTTTCGATACTTAAAATAAGAGCTTTTTCATAATATCAAATAACAAATAATTTTAATTCGTGAATTATTTTAAGGTTTAAAACAATTGTTGCAACATCACTGTCGCCATTTTGCTGCCGTTAACTGTATAAGTCAAGAGAGTATATCATCATTATTCCATATTTACTGTATGTTTCTGGTCAGGCTAGCCATAATATATATGATGCTTATGGTTATCTGTTGCTCATTTTTTAGCTGTTTCTTATGCAAAAAATGCTGGAACTTACACTGATTTAATTATTCATTAAAATTCAAGTTAAAGTCGTTTGTTACACTGTTTTTCAAAAATGTTTACTGAAATAATATCCGTAAGTATTCCAGATTTCAAACCAGAGTGTTCATTTATTTCACTTCCCCAAAAATATATTATTTTTTTTATTACGAAAAACTATTTAATGATAGGTTCACATATTTTATTCGTTTCACAGAAAAACCTTTGGAAAAATCTCAACAAACCCTCTTAGTCAACAAACTTACTGTAAGTACATGTTGCCTCCCAGTAACTTAGAGGTAAGTCTTAGGGCTTATAATACTAAAAATCGGGTTTCGATAAACATAGTGGGCGAAGCACAGATAGCCCATTGTGTAGCTCTACGATTAACAATAAAAATACTACATATTTGTTATTATAAAATAAAATTATCCTTTTTTTGTGGGTAGGACTGAATTAATTAATTCTATATGTTATACAACAGCTAAAAATGTACAGATTTACTTAGACAAGTTCAGTACTTCTGCATATTATCGTTTAGATCAAATTTTTGCAACCCGAACTCTACATTTGAGAACACAGTATTAGCTCCCGTGTATTTCTATTATTTCAAAGCACCATGTTTCCGATTTTGTTATTATTTATGTTAGCAAAAAGAATAACATTTATGTCAAAATATCTAGGCAACACGAAAATCTCTGTTAATTTCCACAGCATAATAAAGGTTTCTCTTTACTCCCAACGTTATTATATGCTGCGGAATTTACGTGAGAAAAAATAAACTAGCTCGTGAGAATTCGAGTTTTGTCACGCAAGCGGTGATTAGTTTTTCCGAACAAGGAACCGTGAACTTCAAATATTTAATTAAATGAATAATCATCAATTATTTGAAGAGAAAAAATGCCCTGAACATACAAACTTATTCGAATTTTCGGTAAGAAAAAAGAAACTGATACAACTATAGATAGCTGTGAAAAACCTGAGATATATCCCCATCTCTAAGGCTAATTCTATTACCCAAAAATGATTTTAGCTCAGAAGTTTAAAAATAAATACGTCACTGCGAGTGTATATATATATATATAGACAGTTTGTTTTGGTTGAAGTTAAGCACAAAGCTACACGATGAGCTCTCTATGCTCTGCCTACCACGGGTATCGAAACCCGGATTCTAGCGCAGACCACTATGCCACTGGGGGTATATATAGACAGGAAAAGTGCTTTTTAATCAAAACTTGATAAATGTACATATTTTGTGTAAACAAGTACACAATTTATTACTTCTATATACGTACTCAGACTATACTTAATCTTTGATTTATGACTTGGTTACTTCAGTGGATATTAATCCAGAGAATGGACAATTCAATTGCTACTTATATCATACAGCTTCCATACGGGTAATCTACATTAGTCACAAAATTCGGGAAGAGAATACTTATAGTTTCAGTAAAATAAGTTATAGCATAGTGCTGATTTTATCACAATTATATCTACATATTACGAAATATCATAGTATAAAATTGTTTTGATACAGAGATTTCTTGTTTAAAATGCTGGACTCGAACTTTGGTTGCAAATATACTTTATAGCAACTCATGATGTTTTGTTATATTCAGCCTGGCTAATAACGCTACACTTGTGTAAAAGACGATTTTAGTATAGCCAGCCTGGCTAATAACTCTACACTTGTGTAAAAGACGATTTTAGTGTAGCCAGCCTGGCTAACAATCACTATTATCTTTGTAAAAGACGATTTTAGTGTAGTCAGCATAGCTAACAATCACTATTATCTTGTGTAAAAGACGATTTTAATGTAATCAGCATGGCTAACAATCACTATTATCTTGTGTAAAAGACGATTTTAATGTAGTCAGCATGGCTAACAATCACTATTATCTTGTGTAAAAGACGATTTTAGTGTAGTCAGCATGGCTAACAATCACTATTATCTTGTTTAAAAGACGATTTTAGTGTAGTCAGCATGGCTAAACAAAATGCATAAGAAAAGAATCTTTGTTAGCCAGGTTGGTTATCCTATAACCATCTTTTACACAATAGAAAAGCCATTGTTAGCCATGCTGACCACACTAAAATCGTCTTTTAAACAAGATAATAGTGATTGTTATAAGACGATTTTAGTACAGCCGGCCTGGCTAACAGTGATTCTTCTCTTGTGCATCTTGTGTAAAAGACGATTTTAGTACAGCCAGCCTGGCTAACAATGATTCTTCTCTTGTGCATCTTGTGTATAAGACGATTTTAGTACAGCCAGCCTGGCTAACAATGATTCTTCTCTTGTGCATCTTGTGTAAAAGACGATTTGAGTATAGCCAGCCTGGCTAACAGTGATTCTTCTCTTGTGCATCTTGTGTATAAGACGATTTTAGTATAGCCAGCCTGGCTAACAATGATTCTTCTCTTGTGCATCTTGTGTATAAGACGATTTTAGTATAGCCAGCCTGGCTAACAATGACTATTCTTTTATGTAAAAGGCGATTTTAGTTTTACCAGTAATCTGGCTAAAATTTGTTATATCCGCACGAGTTCATGCGCCACAGAGAAATTTGGCATGTGACTGCAAGACTTCCAAAATTATTTTATTTTTAACATTTTTTTTAATGTATAACGACAACACGTGGTTTAAAGCAGCTTTTATTATAGGAAACTTTATGTAGATCCAGACTGCTGCTTTCATTACTTTTATAAAACGTCATTTTCAGTGTGACATTTTGCTTTGTGTGTTAAATCCACAAAGTTCTTATTAAGAATTCAAATACATGGATGTAGAACATACTACATTAACTGGATGCAGAAATGCGCTACGTATATTAGCACGTTGCCATGGCAACTAAATATACATTTTCGTGCATATGAATAAAACTCCGAACTGAAAAGTAATATTGGGAGTGTTATGGCTCAGGAAGTTGTACAGTATTTAAATTTTTAATACGTTGTGCTTCCCCGTAAGAATGAAGTAGTAGTTCAGATACGAAAATTGTAAATTTTGCATGAATTTATGCATAACCTGAAGATTCATCTGGGATCAAGCGCAATAAAGAATTTATTTCTCAATGAAACCCCATCTGCTTTATTACTTTCTATTGTTGTAGATTATTTGCATTTTTCTTATTGCAGTCCGTTATTATCAGCTTTATCTCTTATAGCTGTGCTGTACCACTGGACCAACAATGTTTAGTTGACGAGCTTTGAACTTCAGTTGCTACACTTCACAGAAGCCTTTCACGTGTAACACTTCAAACTCATACAAAGAAGTGTTAAAAGTACTAGATTATCTGGAGTGTCATTCTTATATAAGATAAATTATTGTTGGTTACTACGAAAATAGATCAACTGATACGCATATTAGTAGATACATATAAAAATGCGCAAAAGTTGTGTAGCAAGTTTTTATCATTTTGAACACATTGTCTATATTTTTTTCTTCCATTATTTTAGATAGATTTCTGTTTCTGATAACGACTAACAAAGTGTCAGATTAACGACAAGCTGAATTGGTCTCAAAAGGACTAAGTTACAAAAATAAACTAAGAAACAAATGTTTTAAGGCTGAGACATTAGGAAATATGTTACGAAGAAACAGATGTTTTAAAGGCAGGATACTACATACATTTTTACAAATAATGAAATGCTTTAAGGGTGGAGTGCTACAGTTTCTTTTAACAAACAAACAAATGTTTTAATTATGTAGAATTGCAAAAATCTTTATTAGGAAATAAAGACTTTAAGGGTGGAGTGCTACAGTTTTTTTTAAATAAAGAAACAAATGTTTTAATGGTGTAGAATTATAAAAATCTTTATTAGGAAATAAAGACTTTAAGGGTGGAGTGCTACAGTGTTTTTAAATAAAGAAACAAATGTTTTAATGGTGTAGAATTATAAAAATTTTCATTAAGAAATAAAGACTTTAAGGGTGGAGTGCTACAGTTTTTAAAATAAAGAAACAATATTTAATGGTGTAGAATTATAAAATCTTCATTAAAGAAACAAAGA
>NW_013669944.1:12553-15948 GCF_000517525.1 Limulus polyphemus
TTTAAATAAAGAACAAATGTTTTAATGGTGTAGAATTATAAAAATACTTTATTAGGAAATAAAGACTTTAAGGGTGGAGTGTCTACAGTTGTTTTTAAATAAAGAAACAAATGTTTTAATGGTGTAGAATTATAAAAATTTTCATTAAGAAATAAAGACTTTAAGGGTGGAGTGCTACAGTTTTTAAAATAAAGAAACAAATATTTTAATGGTGTAGAATTATAAAAATCTTCATTAAGAAACAAAGACTTTAAGGGTGGGGTGCTACAAAATTGTTACAAACAACAAGCACTCTGGTGGTGAAGTCCAATCAAATTAATATATAGTTACCAAGAAACAATTGTTGAATTATAGAGCCAACTTAGAAACGATATTATAATTTTCCGACAATGCAAAAAAATACATATAAATAATCTATTTAAAGAAAAACTTTAATGTGCAAAATGTTAATAAATACGTTGAAACATAATGCTTGGTAAAAGGTGTCTCCTAAAATTAACACGTTTTCTAAATAATAATTTAACTTCAATAACGACGTAACGAGTTATCGTACTAAGTAAAAAATCATCCTTGGTATTGTCTTGAGAACCATTCACAACTGTCATCATTAAAATTTATCGAATATTGTTGGAGTTGGCAAGGTCTATTGGTTTGGGCTCTCGACTCTCAATTTGCGGTCGCGGGACCGAAACCTAGCGCCGAATATACTCGCCCGTTCAGTCGTAGAAGCGATAAATTATGACGGCCAATCTCATTAATCGTTGGTAAAAGAGTATCCCAAGAGATGATGCTGGGTGCTACCGACTGTTTTTCTTCTCTCTAGTAAACAGTTCCAAGTTAGGGACGGCTGCAAATAGTCTTAGTAGCTTTGCTATGAACAAACAAACAAAAGAAACATTGTTCCACAATTCTAAGGCTCAACCAACCCTTTTAGTGACCATAAAATGTTGAAATATACGACCTGGTGTTTTTTACCTACTCACCTTTACAGAAAAAATGTCAGATCGTTTTGATTATGACAGTTGTGAACCGTCCTTTGCGGAATCTAAAATTCTTTCATTTTCGTGTCTCTAATTTTAAATTCTTAAAAATAATATTTGTATGTTTGTTTTAGCTTTTTCGCGCAAGTCTACACAAATCTATTCTCACATAGCCGTCCATAATTTTGAACTGTCACTCTAGAGCGAAGGCATCTAGTCAGCAATGTCCACTGTGAACTCTTAGGTTACTCCTGTTTGACCGAATAGTGGTATTTCACTATTATAGCCCACCTACGGTCCCAAAGCGCGTTTCTGCGGTAATGAGATGCAACCATTAATCCTCGGCTTCACAGTCAGGGAATGCTAATCACCGAGCACTGCTCAGCCCACTAAAGTTTATTTCATTATTTGTTGTTAAACACAAAGCTACACAATAGACTATCTGTGCTGTGCCCACCAGGGGTATCGAAATCCATTTTTTAGCGTTGCAAGCCTTCAAACTCACTTCGAGCTACTGGGGAGCGGCCCACTAGAGTAATTAACATGAATGTTTAAAATAATCTACAGCCAAACGTAAAGTTTTAATAGATTTGCTGGCTTGAAAAATTTTAGCCAAGCAGTCTTCCAGTTTCCGAAACATAATACAGTCTGGGCCAAAATAGTTACATACTGTCTTTATGCATGGAGTAATTATTCAGTAAATGCCCAAGTAGTAACAGAAAAGGTAGAGTATAATCGGACAAACATGTACAAATTGTTATTCTGGTCTGTATAAACTGTTTTGAGCATTTGTTCGTCAAAACACACATACACACCTGTTTTGTATAAAAGGGTGTGTTATGGGTATAATCGTTTTCGAAACAGATCAACGCTTTGTTCTCTGTACTTGGTGTAGAGTCGTGCCTCGTCATGTGTCAGAAATTATAGAGTGTCAAATTGTTCGACTGTCCAGAAATGGTATGAAGGAAACGGGCATTGCCAGGGTACCTCCAGAGTAGTGTATCCAAGATCCTGAAACGTCATCGGACTATAGAAAACGTTGTTCCAGGAAAGTCTACAGGTAGACGCTGAAAAACTATTGCCTGAGATGACTGTGTTTTAATCGGGTTAACACGTCAAGGTCGAAAGAAGTCTTGCAACACCTTGCGACAGGAATGGTATGAACACATTCATTCCATGGTATCCAGAAGAATAATGAATGGGAGACTGACCACATAAAGTTATTTTGCAAGAAGGACTATTTGCAAACTGATATTAACCAGAATTCACCACCGTCACCGTGTTACTTGGGCAAGACAACATGCCAACTTACAATTAGGCGACATGTCACCTTTTAGGAGGAATACTGTTTCCGGCTTGTTAAACCTGATGGTAGGATTTGTGTTCGTAGTTTACCTGGAGAACAGATGAAGGAAGACTGTTTTTTCGACAGTACATGTTTGGGCAATTATTCATCATGGTGGAAAACTGCTCTTCATATCCTCCAGGGAAACGTCAATAGCGCCTTCTACGGGCATCACATGAAGATGAAATTTCTGTCATATGCTAGGGTAAGGTTTGGCAATAACTTTGTGTTCCAAAATGACAACGCCACTGCCCACAGTACACATATTGTACAGGATTATCTCGACCTTGAGGACATTACAAGTCTCCAGATTAATCCAATTGAGAACTGTTGAGCAGAACTGAGTCGGAGAATTGCTAACCACGACCCTAAAGCAGCTACTGTACTTGAGTTGCAGCACCTTCTAGTGACCGGTTGGGATTACATCAGTAACCTCATCGACAGCATGCCACATCACCTTGTGGAGATTATTAGAGTACGAGGAGAACCAACCAAGTACTGAATGTTTAATATGAACTGATATAATGTTGCAGACGCTATTTATAACAATATGATGTTAAATGTTGTTATTATATATGTTTTAGTAACGTTTTGTTGTGATAGGTGAAATGCCTAATTACACATCTTTCTACAGGTGTCTGTTAACATTGTTTGCTGTTCTAATAAATCGTTCATGATATCCATAGAACTTAGCTCATTATACAAACTACATATGTAGATGTTTAATATAACATGCATTTCTCGATTTGACAGCTCTAAGTGTATTTGTATTCCATCTTAATAATAATGATCTTATTTGTTACAACATATGCAAACATTTTGTTCAAAACTGTATATCTTGTTTATCCAGGATAAGAGTAGGGGTACTCATCCCATCCTGTCTTACCCATTTCATGAAAGCCTCAAAGTAAACATTTTAACCTGTCCTGCTCCTTCGTGAGTATTGTGTATAACCTCACCTATGAAAACTGTAAAGAAATCTAAATGCAGAAATGTATCCAAAAACCAGAATATATAATCCTCAAATGACTAGAATTTACTTGTTTCTGTCCCTGTTTGGTAGCGCAAAT
>NW_013669944.1:16564-23278 GCF_000517525.1 Limulus polyphemus
ATGCAATTTCAGGGCCATTTTACGAGTGTGTTGCCTTGGGTTAGGCTCAACAAGCGTCTTCAGAGCATCAATATAAATTCCAACATGTCAGCCCCTACCATCACAGCTTTTAAGGCTAAAGTCACCTGAACGAAATTTGCTGAACTATCGTTGACACTTAAGAACGTTCAAAACATTTCCATAAGCTTTTTTGATACTTTCTGTGGCTTGTATTCAAATAGCATTATATGCCGAATGTGTGTCTCGTCGTGTGCCATCACTATAGGGGATTATAGTATACTTTTCACATTATATAGGCTACACTATCATGACGTTTAGACGGTTCGTTTAACTATTATACGTAATGTACGTTTTGGGGGGGAGGGATGATTAATGAAAGTGTTCCAAAACGCGACATTAATTTCTTGACGACCTAATATAACATCTATATCTTGTTTATTAATAATTGAAAAAAAAACTTCCTCTGGGCATGATTTTTTTGTCCTGGTAATGAGAAAAAAATCAACAGAAATATTGAATTACAGAGTCTAGATATTAATCCTGAATTATAGCAGAACAAAAAAGTCCACTAGGATGACAGTGTACCGCAAGAAGACTGGAATACAGCTACTAATCACTTAGACACTTATATTACAGAGTAACTATCCACGATATATTTTTTGTAAGGAGTTAGGATAAGATAAAAAAAAACTGGAACAGTCATGTTTTAAGCAACAGGGAAGAACAGAATTCATAAATATAAGCCATAAATCACCTCAGTAATTACCGAAACTAGTGTATCAACTAATTTGAAACTGTACAGTAAAATAAAAATGCCGAAAAGTAACTATTTTGATGTGGTCCTCTGTTATTTCTGGAAATGTGAGGACTGTAACCAAACACATGTTTTTATTTCAGAAGTTTCGCGACACCTTATTATAATGCCCAACTAAAACGGAAGAAGAGTGAATTTTATAGTTTTTTTGTTTTTAACTTGAACATCGCCTTATGCGACACATGGATTTAATAGTCAGGGCAGAGAGTTCAAGATCAGACATAGACTCCGTAATTTAGAATTGTTGGTCAGAGGGAAGACAAACAGTTAACAACACGCGCCGCCTACTTAACCGAATGCCGGGTGAGTGTCACTTTTCTAACGCCCTACAGCTGAAGACGAGAAGCGGGTTTAGCAGCATATTGTGACTTAGACCTTAGACCCTCTGACCCGCAGCACTAACTGTTTTAACAGTTTTGAAAACAACCGGAGCTGCTATATGATTGTGTTTGAAACACGACTAACCTCTACTGATATACAGTTGATAGATTACTGAGTTACAAATAGAAATTGAAGACCGTATTTCTGAGAACAGCATATGAAAATAGAATATTTAAGACCATCAACTGAAATACTAATGCCTCAGAATATGTTTGTTTGTAGATAAGCACAAAGCTACACAATGAACTGTCTGTGCTCTACCCACCACGGGTATCGAAACCCGGTTTTTAGCGTTGTAAGTCTGCAGACATGCCGCTGTGCCCCCTCAGAATATGAGAAGAACAAGTGAATGCCTAGTGAGATGAGTTAAAAAGGGAAAGTCTAGTAAGAAGAGATAGAAAGCTAATGGTTATTAATAAAAATAAATTCAAGCCTACAACTATACGTGGATTTCATATTGACAGGGTTTGTTCCTATACACGTATGCGCCATCTTTACTTTAATATCATTAAATCTCTTCTGAGAAAGGAAAGTTTTTGTTTTTTTATTGACATTTTTTTTTATCTTCTCTGCCCAAAACTTGAGAAATATGTGTGCGGTGTTTTTATATATGGGTATACAGAACAAGAAGGAACCAAATTGTATTGATTTTGGAGATTAAGGTTTTTGGAAAGAAGATAAGCTGTAGGTAGCAGTTGTTTTTTGTTTTTTTTTATGCATCAGAGATTACATTGCACGCACGGGGTTGAGTTTTTCCTGCGCCAAATGATTTGTTTACTTACAACCTCCCCTGTTTTAGTTGGCCGAGTTGGAATAAAGATGAGCGAGGCTATATCTTATATCATATTATATCCATGATTTTCGTGGGTTCAAACTAGCTACAAACCTATTCGTATAGTCCAATCGACCAGCAACTTTGAAATATTCCACAAATGTAAAATATTTTTAACATGAATATTTTTTTAGATAAAAAACTTCAACAATTCTCTTCATGTTGACCTATGGAGGGGAAAAAAACCTTGGTGATATTTTCAAAAAATTTACTACGAAAATTGTATTTACATTAAAAGCATTCTTTTCTGTCAAAAGTGCCCTCCCCCCCCAGTGGCACAGCGGTATGTCTGCGGATTTACAACGCTAGAATCCGGGTTTCGATACCCGTGGTGGGCAGAGCACAGATAGCCCATTGTGTAGCTTTGTGCTTAAATCCAAACAAACAAACTGTCAAAAGCCCTCTGGTGGCTTATCTGTTATAACGCTAAAAATTAGTGTTGCGATACTGTCGTAGAAAAGAGCATAGATATCCCATTGTTAGCTTTGTGCTTAAATTTTTCATACCACTGGGTTTTGTTTTTCTTTCATCTTAAAAAGAGTAAACATTTCTTGTTCACCAATATTAGCAAACGTATTCGCATTTACGTAGGATTGGTATTTGTTCTGAATGCAGAAGATTAGCCTTGGAATGTGTTGACCTTATTCTTCTACAAAACACAATACCAAAGAGATCATTCCGCCTTTAATATTTCCGAATTTTCCCAAGGAAGATAGCACTGGTGAATTCTGTTAATTTTCCTCTAGTAATATCGATTATGTAGAGACTTAAAAATACCTGGGTACTCTGCTATTGGATGACCACTCGACGTGGACGAATGATGTACTCTGGGATACTTCATCATATTTCAATAAGTTTATAGTGATTGATTCATTCAATCTTGTGCATATTAGAATTTCTTTTGACATAGATATCACTCGCACATAGAAAAAGAACTGTTAGAGTCCAACGCTTTTGTGCAACCGCGTGATTAAATTGAGTTGTCTGTCTTGTGTTTATGTACTTTTGAATTAATAACCTATTTTAGTTTTACTGTGGAATTTTAGTCCAGTCTCCTTCCTTAATTCAGTCAGGTCAGAATTAAGTTTAATTCCGTAATACCTTTCCTGCTGAAACACAATTATTTTCACCTGTATGAAACCAGTCTACCTAAAAATGTCACAAATGTATATTTGTGTGAGTAGCTTAAATAAGTTTATAACATACTCTGTAAATATGGCCATTTTTATTATACAAAATATATTTATCCGAAACATGATTTACATTTTTTTCTGTTGTTATAAAACTTTTTTTTTCTGAAATACGTTTAAAAAATTCTTATTCTATGAAGTATTTGTGCCTGGGAGTGGGGGGGGGGGAGTAGGTTCAAGCCTGATAATTTTGTTCTTGAGTTTTATCTTTTATTATCCAACACTTCATTCTAACATCATTAGTTTTTCATGTACATTGGCTGATTCCCCCCCTTTAAATCATTAAACTGTTATTACTGTAAGTATGAAACATACACTGGGATTCTATGAAATTCGGAAGTTCTCAGTTAATCATTATATATATATATACATATAAATCCTGTTTTATAATTTGTCACTTAGATTATACAAGGATTTTATTTAATCATATGCTACTTAGATTATATAGAGATTTTGTTTAATCACGTGTCACTTATATTATACACGAATTTCGTCTAGTCACGTGTCACTTAGATTATACAAGTATTTTGGTTAATTATCTGTCACTTTATCATAATGGTACTTAGATTGGCCATGTATTGTTTCTACTTAAATGCCGCTTATTGTATGCATGTGAACTCTATTTCATAATGCTCTACTTAAATTATATAGGGATCCTGTTTAATCATATGCCATTTAGCTAATGCATGGGTTAATCGTAATTAATTATTTATTACTTAGATTTTTCTATTTCACAGGTTTTTTATTATATGCAAATTAGATTATACTAGGTTCTATTTAGTTTAATCACGTGGCTTATAGTATAAGGGATTTTGTTTAACCATATTAATTCATATTACACAGTGATCCTATTCAAGCATATGTCACTTACTTTTATGTTGTAATAGTGTTTAATCATAGATATTTTAAATATGGATTACATAAAGAATAAGTTTATATTTGGATCAGTTTCTGTGCCACTCGGTTTAGAGAGAAAATTTATCCAAAAGGACATCACTACAAATAGACATGCTTCAAAATATGATTTTCCTTCAAAGATTTACTGTCTCATCAGCAATTCTGACAAAAACAAATGCTATTACTCGCCAGGGGAATGTAACGTCTTCAGAACAGATTTGTTAAGAACAAAAGCAGTGTTCAATGTAACAACCTCTTTTTATCTGTTGAAAAGCATTTATGCTTCACAAATAATATGCTTTATTAGTATTTCAATATCAATTTCTGATTTTAATCTATATCACGTACGATGAAATAATGTTGATTTTTTTACATGGGAATTATTTTCCTCGCGTACACATCGATAGATACATAGAAATAAAGTGATGGAGTTACTAAACCCACCGTGACAAAAAATAAATATAAATAAGGTGTCCGAAAATGTCATATGTTATTGATGAGATGACTACTGATTTCCGTTTTCTGTTTCCAAAAGGATGTTCTCATTGGCAACTATGGCAACATTCCTGGTTATCTATATACATGTATCGGTAAACATGTCAGCATTCGTTCGTGTTCTAAAGAAAAAAATAACACTCATGTTCGAATGTTCAAAATAGTTTAGTATATATTTATATAAATATTAGTAAACTTCAGTAAAATAAATTATATAGATTATTTTATATTGATATTCAGAACTTAAAGAAATCGTCCAATACAGTCTACACAATGATAGAAACTTGAATTTCTAAACCTAAGTGTAGAAGCAATATAGCGTTTCACAAACTTCAACACATGATGTACATCAAGACAACTCATCACGCCAGGCTAAATCTGTTGCCTTCGTAGCGATTGCCATTCATTAAAAAAAGATAGAGGGGAAACAAGTAATGAACAAAAATTGGAACAAATAAGGATGATGTATGGATGACAATGCCAAAAAGTACAGAAACAAGGTAGGGATGAATACACAAAACCATACAAAAATCCCTACATAAGTAGCCACTGATTAAACGTTACAAACTTATGGGGATTAGTATTATTCAGAATTTAAAGCGTTATTCTGTTTAAACGCTTTTATTCAAACCTGAATTTGTGCAAATGAAAGGGATTCAGCGTTTAGTTCTAGATAAAAAAAATTGGAAATATTTGTATGGTTTTGTGTATTCATCCCTGCCTTCTTTCTGTACATTTTGGTATTGCCATCCCTACATCATCTTTTTTTCTATTAATTTTTATAACTTGTATTATTTATAAAGCACACAAGTATCTTGACGAACATAAGTTGCTTAGAGCCAATATTTCCAATCTAATGCAGTAATAACATTTTAATATTACTGACAACACAATGTTTTGACAAAACGAGACTACTGAGATTGGGAACCAGTTTTATTCACTATCTCAACCTTCCCTGATTTGACAAACCGGACTGATGAGTTTGTAGAGTTGAATGAATGCCTAAACTCAAAAATCAGTTTCATTTAAAGTAGTTAATATCTAGATCTAAGACTGTTTAAATTTTAACAAGTGATATATTTTCTTTATCGAAAATTGGACAATTGAAAAAGAAAAACCATTTACCAGCTCTCTTGGTTTATTATCGACATATATAAGAAATGGCACTAGTTTCGTATTTGAGTGTGAAAGTAGGTAAGTGGGTAAACATATATTCAAGCACACATACTTGCTGACTCTACACCCGGAAATGCGAAGTTATCTAAAAATTTTGTAGAATTACGTTATCAGGCAAGTTCAATATCATGTAGAGTTTTTTATCTAAGCTAAATTCAAACAGATTATTGTATATGTGTTTTCATGGGATCTCTAAGTATATTTCCACAAATTATCTCCAAATAATACAAAACACGTGTGTAAATGTAATTGTTTTCCTACATACTGACGTCAATGACTGAATGTGTCAATTTATTTTTACTTGCCATCTCTTTGATTCGTGTATCTATCACTAGAGCCATAAACACAAGCTCAAATTTACTTTACATCGGCGCACGCCATACCTTAATAAAGTTGTCTCTTTGGTTGGTTTCGGAACCCTCATTAAATCATCTCTATCCTCGTACATCTGCTACTGTGGTCGTTGTAAAAGACGATGAATCTTGCGAACTTAATAACATCTCTTTTATATAAGGCATTTTGAACGTACTCATTTCCAGAACACCACAAATTACCCATCTGTTGTTGTTACATTATAAAACATTGTAAATATTATTAATAACTACTTCGATCTATTATCTCGACTATATGAGTTAGTTTTATATAAGGCATTTTGAACGTACTCATTTCCAGAACACCACAAATTACCCATCTGTTGTTGTTACATTATAAAACATTGTAAATAACTACTTCGATCTATTATCCCGACTATATGAGTTAGTTTTATTTAGTACCAGAAACCTGTATTATTAACTGGTATTAGAATATTGCCATTGTTAAACTTAAAAGTACTGCAATAGGTGGCTGTTGCTCTGTGCATCGTTTTGTTTACCTGGAAATTCGAAAACAAACTAAACCCTTCTAGAAATTTTAATTCCTAAACACATTAA
>NW_013669944.1:23299-24609 GCF_000517525.1 Limulus polyphemus
CCGACTATTATTTTTACTTGCCATCACTTTTGATTCGTGTATCTATCACTAGAGCCATAAACACAAGCTCAAGTTTACTTTACATCGGCGCACGCCATACCTTAATAAAGTTGTCTCTTTGGTTGGTTTCGGAACCCTCATTAAATCATCTTTATCCTCGTACATCTACTACTGTGGTCGTTGTAAAAGACGATGAATCTTGCGAACTTAATAACATCTCTTATATATAAGGCATTTTGAACGTACTCATTTCCAGAACACCACAAATTACCCATCTGTTGTTGTTACATTATAAAACATTGTAAATAACTACTTCGATCTATTATCTCGACTATATGAGTTAGTTTTATATAAAGTACCAGAAACCTGTATTATTAACTGGTATTAGAATATTGCCATTGTTAAACTTAAAAGTCTGCAATAGGTGGCTGTTGCTCTGTGCATCGTTTTGTTTCCTGGAAATTCGAAAACAAAACTAAAACCCTTCTAGAAATTTTAATTCCAAACACATGAAAAAGAACCATTCGATGACCCGCTGAAAAATGCTTCACCGACCCAAGTAGATCGATGATGTGTGATACCAACCAAGTGAAGTTTAAACTAAAAATACATCCAATTATTCGTCAAGTTCACAATTTTATTTATCTATTTATTTATTTTTTATTTTTTGTAATTTAAGCGAACAATAATCAGTTTTCCAGTTACATAGTTTCAGAATTGTGACTTTTAGTCTGTTTCTTCGATAGTCTCTTATTTAGAATCAAGATCGTTCTTAAATTACACATATAACTTATACTGTATCGCAGTAAATTGTGTTTAAAAGTTTTCTAGTTCAGATTACAAAGCCTAATAGAACCCTTATCAGTGAGAACTGCAAATCTGCCCACGCATGTCTTTTATTGACTAACTAGCTGAGTTACCCGGCGTTGCACGGTGAAAATTTAGATTTGAAATGTATAGATCAGTATTTGTTTCAGCAAAATTATTCAGTAAGTAAACAAAAGCTGTGATGCGAGAAATAAAAAAGCATATTTAATCAAACAAAGCTTTATTTGAAATTAGATCGTGTTTGAGTTTGTCTTGTTCTTTGAGCCTGAAGTCGTACATCATGTCGCTCCTCTGTTTCTTGCTCTCTGTAAGTTACTTGTCTTAATTTTTGTGCTTGAAGTCTGGTTTGACGTTGTTCAGAAGTTTCTTGTTGTCTTGCCTTGATGATTCTGACTGAACTCTGGCTTTGTGTCTGTTCAACAGTTTTCTTCCTGTATTTGAGCAGCCTGTCTTGCAGTTTGTGCTTGAATTCTTTGATTGCG
>NW_013669944.1:25609-27745 GCF_000517525.1 Limulus polyphemus
CAAACTGTCGATGCATAGATATATAGTCAGTTAACTGGAACGTTTAAATCAAGCCCTTCATCAGAAACGCCCTTCACTCGTCACTCGGAAAGATGTTTTTCACCACGACAATGCACGTCTACGTGTGGCATGTTTGACGCAACACAAGATTATGAGGTTGGGTTGGGAAGTTCTCCTCCACCCACCATATTCTCCAGATATAACACCATCAGATCACCATTTTTTTCGTTCGCTGCAACACCATCTTAATGGGAAAACGTATGCAAGTGTGGAAGGCGTTAAAGAGGACATCGACATGTTTTTTGCTTCAAAGCCAAGTGACTTCTTTAACCAGGGCATTAACAACCTGATTGTGAGATGGAAAAGCATCATCGATAAGAATAGAGACTATTTCATTTAATAAATGTTTTGATTTATAAATTGTTCGGGTTTTTTCATCTAAAAAAAGCTACATTAATTTCTTGACGACCTAGTATATGGCCCGAGCGTGGCCCAACGGTTAATGTTTCGAACGGAGATTCGAGGATGTATAATAAGTGTGACAGTGAATACCACTTTTCGGTTAGAGTAGCTGCCGACTTTAAATTTTACTTATAATTTTTGAAAACTATACTGTGACTGCAAAAACTGCTGTAAACAATATTTTGAATCTTGTCTACAGTTTAGCAACGCTGTAATCGTTTAAAAAACGCCCAAGCTCCAAAAGTCTATTAAGAAAATACAAAAAAGAGACAATAATGAAGTTTATTCGTGTTTAAAGCTCAAATAAAAATGAAAGAAATATTTAACTTTTTTCCTGAACATGAATAAACCTCTGTTAACTTAGTTTTAAAAAAACAATACTTTTTATGAAAAGCAAATATTTCAAAAAATAAACAAAATAATATCACGAAAGAAAAAAAAATGTTTCTTTCAAAAAATATGAAGACACACGATAGTGTGTCGTGTCCAAAACAACCTACAGGACACACTGTGTATTATTAACAGGAGTGATAGTTTAACGAATTTCCACCTTTTGTATCTCGGACTGTGTTAATCCAAACTATCACACATTTTCAGTGTACGTGCTCTATTGGACTCTAACTTCACATACCAAATTTCGACCCAATCCATTAAGAAATACGTGAGATATAACATCTCCAATTTTGACTAAATTTCTTCATTCTCTCTCTTTTCGCACCAAAAATACGGAAATTTTATTTGATAGAAAAACAGAATTAAGTTTGGTGGATTTTTTTTAATTTGGTACACTGATAGATCTTTTCAACCTACAATTAGGAGTCTCGTTTGGTGTAAATACAAGCCATGTATGCAAAGTTATTCAACAAAAACCGCTCACATTTAATTAAAATTTTTGCGCACACCTACGCAAAAAGTCATGTCAGCTATCGGTCTAACATGTTTACTATAGCTTCACCTAAGAGTCAAAGTGGGCTGTTTTTACTTTTCGTCATTCGGATAAAGACTGCTGATTTATAGCAGGAAAATTATAAGTTGAAAGGATGTACAGATACATATGTATTGGTTAGGCCAAGCAAACTAGATTAACAGTTTCTAGCTCAAGTTTTCAAAAGAATCATACGAGTGGACGGTTATTATTGATTATTGATTACCAGCTTTTCAGCACAAATTTCATGAAATTATCGTAATTAAAGGGCGTTTAGCGTCACGTGATATTAGCTTAAGCAATTAGTGTAAATAATGATACTTTATACGGCTGTATCGAGTACATGCGGGCGATGAAAGGAGACCGTTAATCTATATTCCATGGCGTTATTATAAAAGAAGTTTTAGAGAGGAAAAACTACCACCATATATTTTTAAGAATCTGGTTTGTTCTGTAAAGTATAGGTCTGTTCCAAATAATAGGGTTGCGATTCTAAAGCTAATGTTGGTTACTATCAAGTGTCACTTTCTTACTTGCTGTGGTTTGTTGGTGTGTATTGACAAAGAGTCATGATACCTAATCAAAAACACCTTAAGTGTGAAAAAAGTTGCAGCCAAAAAGGAATTGATTGTGCGACTTAAAGTCATGAAATCAAAACTGGCGGTCAAACTGGTAGCTACACTTATAGCACTAATAAGAATTTTACAGCAAATATTCATTCACTAATTGAAAAAAAACGCAGCCTGGCT
>NW_013669944.1:28150-29133 GCF_000517525.1 Limulus polyphemus
GGTAGCTACACTTATAGCACTAATAAGAATTTTACAGCAAATATTCATTCACTAATTGAAAAAAAACGCAGCCTGGCTAACTAATTTTTTTTTCATACCTAAGGTGCTTTTGATTAGATACAACTTACGCCTTAGGGAAGTAATGAAGGCTTCGGCAAGGGGGGGGGGGATTTTTGTTTGTACTGTACACAAAACTTTGGCTTCAACCTATTTTCTACTCGAAGTTGTACTAGCAGTATCATCAAATCAATAAAATTATACAGTTGACTCATTAATGACTGTACAAAGCAGGCTAGGAATCTCTGATCTGGCGGCTTACATCATTGTATGCATAAGACATTGTTTAGGTGAGCAAACAAATATACTTAAGAGATATGGATTTTCTGTAGCTAAAGTAAAAATTCCATATAATGAGTATAGCGCCCTCTCACTCTCAGTGAATTTATTATACATAATGACTTCTATACCAAAAATGCACGCTTAAGAATTAGCAGAGATTCAGCTATCGTAATATTCAAACACTGATAAAAAATAATTATTACAGTCATCAAAATGGAAGCTGTTATACTATAAATCTATCAGCAATTTGCATCATTTTTGAATGCATATAAAACATTAAATTTTAAGAATCGATAACAATAAGATTCGAACAAAAGTAATTTGATTTTAATGATGTTTAGAATGAATAGTAATTCTTTATGGAAGGTTTTGACAGAATAAATTGATCGATTTTAATGTGCATTTTCTTCTTTATGTACGTTTGTGTTTCTTAATCCTGTTCCAGAAAAATGCTTGGTAAAAATCATATTGCCTGCATTTATAATTTTGTTTGTTATTAAAAGAAGTAATCTCAATTCATTACCTATTCACATCATTCACTGATACAAGGTAGTAGCTTCATCTATGTCATTTCCACAGTCGCGCTATAACAAACGCTATAATTCACAACGAACGTCTCACGTGCTCGACTCAACTGTCAATTA
>NW_013669944.1:30100-31206 GCF_000517525.1 Limulus polyphemus
CGAACACTTGTCCTAAACCTAGCCCTGTAGACTTCAGCTTGATTTTGGGTTCCGTACCATTTTCAAAGGTTGTCATTTCAAGCTCGTTGCCAGATATACAACTTTCTGCTCCTCTGTCCATCCATTCATTTCTGTCAGTAGCTCAAATTGTGCTCTATATGCTTCCCACGGTGCTTTCTCATCGAATTCCTGTGGTTTCCTTCGTACTGGAACACTCCTATTACTGACATTCATATCTGGGATGTGACTTCTAACGGGACTGAAGATGTTTGCATTAGGGTTTAGCTGCGGGGTCTGGAAGGGGCTTGCCATTGTCTGGGGCTGATTAAGTCGATGGTTAATGTATCCTCCTTGGGTAAAAGACAATAAATCATCTTTTAATGTATCTAATTCGCTTTTAAATTTACTAATGTTTTCCATTTGCACTTCTTGCCATTGTTGTTGACTTTCCTGTAGTTGCTGCTGACTTTCCTGCAACTGTTGGATACTTTCTTCCTGTTTTCTTTCTTTTTCTAGTTGCCATTGCTGAAATCTCTCTTCTTGTTTCTTTTCTTTTTCCTCCAACAACTGCTGTAATCTCTCTTCTTGTTTATTTTGCTGTTCCAGCTGCCACTGTTGCAGGTTTTCTTGCAAAATGCTGTAATCTCTCTTCTTGTTTCTTTTCTTTCTCCTCCAACAACTGCTGTAATCTCTCTTCTTGTTTATTTTGTTGTTCGAGCTGCCATTGTTGCAGGTTTTCTTGCAACTGCTGTTGTCTCTCTTCTTGTTTCTTTTCTTGTTCGAGCTGCCACTGTTGCAGGTTTTCTTGCAACTGCTGTTGTCTCTCTTCTTGTTTTTTTTTCTTGTTTCTTTTGCTGTTCTTGTATTGCTGCCATCAAATCTGCTAAGCTGTAGTTTGATTTTCCGCCTCTCTTTTCCATCTTCTTCTTTTTTTTTTTTTTTCTATTTTCTATCCCACTTCTGACACCAATTTGTTACGTCTCTAGTCGTTAGTTAATTTTCTGTACTAGCATCATGCGTCCTTTGCTGTCGTAACAGTATGTATATTATATATATATATATATATACATGCGTGTGTGTGTGTGTATATATATATATATATATAC
>NW_013669944.1:31216-44157 GCF_000517525.1 Limulus polyphemus
TTGTCTCTCTTCTTGTTTCTTTTCTTGTTCGAGCTGCCACTGTTGCAGGTTTTCTTGCAACTGCTGTTGTCTCTCTTCTTGTTTCTTTTCTTGTTCGAGCTGCCACTGTTGCAGGTTTTCTTGCAACTGCTGTTGTCTCTCTTCTGTTTTTTTTCTTGTTTCTTTTGCTGTTCTTGTATTGCTGCCATCAAATCTGCTAAGCTGTAGTTTGATTTGCCGCCTCTCGTTTCCATCTTCTTTTTTCATTTTTATTTTCTATCCCACTCTATGACACCAATTTGTTACGTCTCTGGTCGTTAGTTAACTTCCCGTATAAATTCTTTCCGATGAAACTTTAGCGACACTGGTTTATTCTTCCTGAATACAACTTTGCAATACACTTCATTTCCACAGTCGCGCTATAACAAACACTATAATTTACAACGAACATCTCACGTGCTCGACTCAACTGTCAATTACACATTGTTGCCGTCACTTCTTGGCGGCTTATATATATACAAGATTACCGAATATCTAGTAGCCTCTCGAGACTTCAGGAAGGGACGTGAACGTTCGAGAATATGACGTGTTACTAGCGTCACGTGACCCCCGCTGTCATAACAATACTCTGCCCTCACCGTGATCAACTGGTCAACACAAGAGAGGGAACTGACAAAATGGACTGACCTGCACACTTACTGGACTTCAAGTCTCACCAAGTAAATGTGGGTGCTCTGTTGAAAGACAAGTCAAATGTCTTCAGAACTAAAGATGCCCTGGAAAAAAATTCTATCAGAGAAGTGGTCGAGAATGCCTCAATGCCTTAGCAAAACTATGCTTTTAAACATGCGACATTGGTTCCAGATTACTCTTGCTGTTCGTGGTTACCGTACTTTATCTTAATGTAAAATATTATAGGATGAAAAGATGCAAAGCCACCTCTACCAAATGTACATTTGAGTAGGCTTAATGACCAATTATTTGTATTTCACATCACATAGAAGTATGTAATAGTGGATTTTAGCTTGTCAAAACTGAAATCTTATGAATTCTGATTATCCTTTGATTACTAAAATCTGGAATTATCCCAATACAGAATCACTAGTAAAGTCAAAACAACTAAAATGAGATGTGGTTAAAAGAACAACACATGATCTAATCATACACCATTTTATCTGTTTTGTTTTTTACCAATTATCACTAAAGTGTTGTGAGAAGTGTAATTTTGTTTATAGATATACATCATGCAATTAAGACCTGTAATTCCCAGAACAAAATTAATTCCGTAATATTTAATCTTTACAACTGTAATTCAAAATCGCATAATGTCACAGAAATTAAGTTTTGAAACATTCAAATAAACAAACATTACACAATACATATTTCATTTCTCCAACTTTCAAGCTCGTTAAAGCACTCGCGATATAACTATCTGCTTGATCATCCTATAATTTGTATTACTAAAACCATAAACTTCTGGAAACTTTACAGAATGTTTCTTTAAATTGAAATTATTATCTTCTAATTTTCTTCGCGTAGTGCTACGTTTCTTTCAGATAGCTATGGGTCCTAACCCCAACTTGCGTAGCTAGCTGTTCCTTAAAACGCGGATAGCCGATACAACTTGTAGGCCTCAAGCTACATAGATTACTATTGTATTCTATGTCTAAAAACGAGTAATTAAAAGCTGTGAAGAGACAGTGAACCAAACTGTCTAGATTGTGCTAAGTTTGTCGTTTCGAATATTTAGAAATATTTTTGTTATAAGTAATTATTCACATTAAACAAAATTGTTAGTGTATCAAGTAAAGTAAAACCTGTTTAAATCAAACAGATATACTTGTGATAATGCTCGACAACTTTACAGTTTTTACTAAATCCGTTTAAATGATGATGCAAAGTGACATCAACAAATACATCTGTGTCTATAGCCCTACTATTATATTACAATTAACCTTCTGTATTCCTTACACTTTCAAGTTTTATCTCCATCAGACGTTCCTAAGCAGTAGTCCGTTACGATATTGTCTACTTATCTAATAACTTACCTATATAAAACCAGTACTTTCTCTCTATTCACTCATTTGTATATTGAGAAACATTTATGATTGTTAAACATCTCATTCTAGTGCTTCATTTTGTGTTACTGTTTTCTATTTCTATGTGTTTACCATTGTTATAAGTATGAATTATTTATCATGTTCTCTGTTGTTATCTGGAACAACCTGGAAGTTTATATCCTTTGAGTCTAATAGTAATAATATGGGGTTGCTCCAGATGAGGCTACATAAACGAAACGTTGAGCGGAAAAATAACTATAATTTTCTGGAGGTTGTGGTCTAAGTTGTTACAGTTAAAATGAATAATATTTTTATTGACGTTTTTTAAGACCCATATTTTATTAAGAATCCTGTAACAAAAACATGGTTTCCCCTGGTTCAGTGGTAAGCTTGAGGGCTTATAATGTTACGATTCGGAGAACTATTCGCCACAGTGGGCACAGCACAAGTAGCCTATTATATAGCTTTGCGCTTACAAGATAAGCAAAAAAAAGTCATGGGCCCACAAGTAATCTGGTTCATAAAAGGTTTAGAAACGTGTGTTTCGAAAGTCGATAGGGTTCGTATAATTCTAGCATTATGTTTTGGAAAGTGCCGCGATTTCTACAAAACATAATTCACGTCCAGAAAAGATGAGTAAACTCTTCAACAGAAACAAATTTTCGTGACATCTGCAGCTGGAAACATCTCACGTTGATCGACTGTACTTCAAATTAATGTGTCCAATAATTTTACGTTTGTGACGTCATAGAGAGATTACCTACATTTCTTTGTTCTTGTGGTTATTTAAGCGTGCTTTGTTCTTCATGGTCGTGCACGCATGAGCGCATCACCTTTCAGCAGCTGGACTTTTCTCAGATGGCTCAACTAATCTTCACACTTCATGCCTCATCCACTTGGTGTTGTAGATAAGTATCATAATCTGATGAGCCACCCTGGTGGGTCAGTGGAAAGTTTACGGACTTACACCGCTAAAATCCTGGGCTCGATTTCTTGCGGTGACCAGAATATAGATATTCCATTACTTAGCTTTGCATTAAATCAAACAGACAAAAAAATTAATGAATGTAATTAATAATTAGATCAGGAATTATAAGTGAATAAATCAGATAATTTGCTGAAATCCATTTAAACATGTATGATCATGTTTAGTTCACCATGTAAATATTATAACAACTTTTTAACTCAACTTGCATTTTAGCATTAGGTTTTATAAAACCACAGTATACAATAAAGTAGCCCGGCATGGCCAGGTGGTTAGGGTGCTCGACTCGCAATCTGCGGGTCGCGGGTTCGAATCCCCGTCCCACCAAACATGCCGTGGGGGCGTTTTAATGTAACGGTCAATCCCACTATTCGTTGGTAAAAGAGTAGCCCAAGAGTTGCTGATGACTACCTGCCTTCCCTCTAGTCTTACACTGCTAAATTAGGGACCGTTAGCGCAGATAGCCCTCGTGTAGATTTGGGCCATATTCAAAAACAAACAAACAAAATACAATGAAGCAATAATTAATAATGAGACAAATATATCAGTAATTATTTGCAAGGTACAGTTTGATATTCTCTTCTTATAAAAGTGCTTGCAATTTTCCATTTGTTAATGAGATAATATTTATGTATCTAAATTTGATTTACATAAACATTTTATTAATATTTTGCTTTCACTGAAAACTACATTACAAATATATATATGCCCCCCAGTGGCACAGCGCTATGTCTGCGGACTTACAACGCTAGAAACCGAGTTTCGATACTCGTGGTGGGCGGAGCACAGATAACCCATTGTGTACCTTTGTGCTTAACTTCAAAACAAACAAACAAATATATATATATATATATAAATCTTCCCTTACTCGAAAACCTAACCGCCAGTTCCTGAACAACCACATGAGTATAATGTGCAGTAGTCGTCTGAAAGATCTAGGTTTATTTTCCGTCACAGTCATCAAGGGAGTAAAACAAAAAAATAATAATAATGTGACAAGGCTTGGATTAATTTTAGTGAAATTTACGTTCGTTAATAACATAATTGGTTAATTTCTACCTTTTACAGTGCCACTAAAAATAATCATAACTTTAGACAAAAATGTTTGTTTTGTTTTGACGCAAAGCTGTCTAACATACTATCTGTGGTAATCGAGCCCGCAACTTCCAACTTAAATGAGCAGAAGTCAGCAAGTTTTAAATAATGGTAGTGAACCTGTATTTCACAACAATTATATATATATATATATCTAATTAAATTCTTAAAACAAGAATTTGATCTTTTCTATTTTCACTTTCTTATAACTGTGATTACTAATTCTTATAACAGTACATGACTAAGAAACTCGCTTGGTCGGATGTGGCCAAATGGTCATCGTTCCAGGGTTGTGATTCTGAGGGTTCCTTGTTCGCGTCCCGCCGCCATAAAAAGTTTCTTTATACTTTGTAATCCTGGATGCGCTGTAAAAATGACCATCAAGTACTACTATTATGTCAGACGAAATCAATCCAAGAATTGACAGTGGGGGCTGTTGACTAGCTGCTTTCCATCAAGTCTATCTGTCTATCAATTTAAGTCCCCTTCTCGGTGGAACTTACAACTCTAAAATCCATTTTTAAAAATGCTAGAAGAATCGAACATAGTTTGCTTATTTTTAAATTGGACTCTTATTGTGTTTCCTTTCACGCGCCACTCTCTCTCTTTTATTACTCTTATGCTGTGATTTTTTGTACCTTACAATAGTTTTCTTTTAACCTTTATTTCTTGTGACACCTCTGCTCATTTGATCAGTCGTTGCTACCCCTAAGGATTTACGATTCTAGGCCAGCTAATTAAGAGTATCAACATCGACTTTTAAACTGTTTTGACGAGTTGACAACTGCAGCATAAAAACATCGATCCCGTTACTCTTCAATTATATAAGTTAGTGAAAAAATCCTTTAGCTCTCGAAAGGCCAGAGGGTTTTCAATGTTTTCTTTCTATGAGACAATATTTTGTAAATAAAAATTAAACTTATCAACATATTAAGTGAAACTATTTCACTAAAACTGTTATCCACTAATTATCCACCTTAATTATCCACTAATTATCCACCTTATTTATCCACTAATTATCCACCTTAATTAACCACTAATTATCCACCTTATTTATCCACTAATTATCCACCTTAATTATCCACTAATTATCCACCTTATTTATCCACTAATTATCCACCTTAATTTGAAACACGCGAATTAAGCAGTTATTTGCAAAATCGTCTTTTTTTTCTATGGTTCAGATAGCTTATTTCAAACCAATTTATTTTATCTTTTTTTCTAGTTTGTATTTTGCAATAACTCAAGGGCTGAAAGTGGTCGTGGTCAAGAAAAATCAGATGGAAAAAAACATAAACATGCGTCTGTCATTTATCAAGAAGTAAAACGTGTTTCTTCACAACGTTCCCATGGCACAATTCCGTAACATGAATGTTGACAACAATTCCCCTACCGGTGAACTGTTACACAGGCAACTTGTCACTTTCAAGGGACAGGTGTCAAGCTGGTAGACTTTCAGCAGTTCTAGTACTCAATACTTACCCTATCTGACTATATATCTTTCTTCCATTTTTTTTTAAATCATAGCAAAATAAAGTCCACGTTTTAACAAAACAAATTCCAACAAAGTAATCAAACCACAGTGGCGTGAAGAATATTTGAACTATTTTTTGTTAATTTTCGAGTATCAGATTGCAAGCAATGTACTAACCCAATGATTACTAAATAAAAGATATTTCTCACATTCTACTTACTACAAGCAATGTATTGATCCAATGGTTACTAAATAAAAGATATTTCTCACATTCTACTTACTACAAGCAATGTATTGATCCAATGATTACTAAATAAAAGATATTTCTCACATTCTACTTACTACAAGCAATGTACTAACCCAATGATTACTAAATAAAAGATATTTCTCACATTCTACTTACTACAAGCAATGTATTGATCCAATGGTTACTAAATGAAAAATATTTCTCACATTTTATAACTACAATCAGTGTATTGATCCAACGGTTGCTAAATGAAAAAATATTTCTCACAGTTTACTACTGCAGTTTTCTCAAACGGAGTTTTAACTATGCTATAATTTCTCTTAACATTTATTATCCCTTTCAACACTCGAGATAGTGTTAAAGCACTATTGTAGTACGACGTCAAAAGCAGTGACATTAGATACGTATTTACCCTTCAACTTTTTTTTATTAGTCCAATTAAGACAAAGTAAGAATATAACTTAGATTGATTTCCGAAAGTCAAACGTAGTCATGAGAAATAATTGTATGTGAATATTCTTATATATCGTATAAAAACAATGGGGAAATGTTAGGAATAATGTTTAAATTATATAGAAGAAAACGGTATTTTTACATATGAACTTAACAACGATTTGAACAACTTCTTTGCTTTGTAGTTCTATATAAATTACTTCTAGACAGTCTATATCCCTTTGTATGAAGCTAAAGTTTCATGGTTCCAGAACTAGCCATGACAATCGTTGCAAGATAGGTCAAGGTCTTCCACAGGCTCCTGGAAGTCCGGCTCTTTACACCATCGCTGATGCACTTAGTGAATGGAAGGAGTACGCGTGTCAGGAAATAATTAATGATGGAGGATTTAATGTGATGTTCAAGGAAGGAAAAACGGTTTTTTAAGTTCATTCAATCATTTTTGTATAAAATATATAATGGTCAACTTTGAATAAGAATCAAAATCATTTTTGTTATGTCTAAACGATGATAAGATCAATATCTAAGTAATAATCCTCGTTTATAAAGTTTCTTTTGAAGTACGGTGGTACAGCGGTATGTCTGCGGACTTACAACGCTAGAATCCGGGTTTCGATACCCGTGGTGGGCAGAGCACAGATAGTCTATTGTGTAGCTTTGTGCTTAACTACAAACAAACTGAAACAAATAATACATTTACTATAGTAATTCATACTCGTTACTTACACAGTAGATAAAGACTAATTATCTCCTTCAGTGAACAAGTATAGGGACAGACCGATATTCCGAAGAGCCGATATTCCAAAGGACCGATATCCCGAACAATTCCCGCCATTAGTACTGGAGTTTGCTTTATTCTTCTCATTGTTTTTCAACTTTTGTATCCTGTTTCTATAATTATAATAATAATAACTTTATCATTATGAAAATTTTGACATAATTTTTCAAAAGATTAGAATCCTTTAATTACGGGTAACAACAATATAGGTCTGAAATTATTACAAATATACTTCAAAATGTTATCGCCTTACGTCCCTAATATAACAGTATACACATATTACTGTTTATGGCATATAACAACCTGAATGAACAGAACGCCTACACGAGTAATTAATTTACGTTCGACTTGCATAATATCTAGCTGTAACCAACAGGTACGAACTTGTTGAACCAACTTGTCAGATATACAACAAGTTTATTTCTCTGACAATTTGATATATATACATGTGTGTGTGTGTGTATGTGTATGAGAATACCTGATAATCAAGCATATCTTAATTTACAGTTCAATATTGTTCAAAAGTGACTTCGAAAAAGCCCCCTCCCAGTGGCATAGCGGTATGTCCACGGACTTACAACGCTAGAGACCGGGTTTTGATACCCATGGTGGGCAGAGCACAGACACCCTTTGTGTAGTTTTGTGCTTAACTACAAACAAACAAAGAGTCTTTGAAAAAAGTCCTATGAAAGAAAGCTGGCCCCCAGTGGCTTAGAGATAAGTCAGAAGGTTCATAACGCTAAAAACTTAGTTTCGATACCCGTAGCAGGCACAACACAGATAACCTATTGTGCTTAACAACAACCAAATAAACCTATGAAAGATTCTCTATCTTGCTAATGGAGTTATTATTTTTATTTTTTTACATGAGTTTCGAAGAAAATTCAAACTCGAACTATTCTGTAAACAATTACTATTAGGGGGACAAAGGCCCAAATCTCCAATGCAGGGGAACCAGCAACAACTTCGATGCCATGGTTATGTACGTTTTTTATAATGAAAAACCCCTAGCACTTCTCACAAACTTTCAACTTTTATAACCCACATTCACATTTTGCTACTAGCGCCTATGTCAGCTGATTATTTAGTACTAACAACGATACATACATTATCTATGTAGATAACCATCTTGGAATATATAATTCTGCTAAAAAAAGATTTACCAAAGTTTACAAGTAATTAAAATATCAAGAATTGTGTTTCAAAAGGAATGAACAACGTATACCACACTACCAGGGGGTATTTTTCGCAAAAGAAATGACTATTAACTGCTGTATACATGAAGTTTTATGTTTCCCATGTAAGAACGACCTATTAACTGCTGTATACATGAAGTTTCATGTTTAATACATCCCGTGTAAGAACGACCTAGTAACTGCTGTATACATGAAGTTTCATGTTTCCCATGTAAGAACGACCCTCAAGAGCTAGGAAGCTCAGAAATAAAACAAACAGGCATTTCCTTTTGATGAGACTTATGATAAACTTGGCATTACTTCACGGAGGCTGTACGCTATGCTTTGAAGACAAGAAATTACCAAATTTTCAGAGAAGTGCCAGAAAAGTGATTAATAAATACTAAAATGTATCAGGGTATTTACACTACAATTCCATGTAAAAGCTAGCATGTACTACTAAAATAAAGAAAACTGTACCTTATTTGATATTTTATATATAATGTCTCTTTCTACACTAAATCCTTTAAATATGACACGGGTTAGCCATGTAATAGATCTCTGAATTTCAGAGATGCCGAGCGGCATTCCAAACCGTGCGACAACACAAACTATTTCCACATGCACACACTTTAAGTTGCGGGTGCGTTATAAGAGTGACGGTCAAACCCTTAACATAGATGGTGGATGGTGAGTGTTGCTAACTAGCTAACTCTCGGTCCGGCATGGCCAGGTGGTTAGGGCACTCGACTCCCAATCTGAGGGTTGAAGGTTCGAATCCCCGTCCCACCAAACATGCTATCCCTTTCAGCCGTGTGGGCGTTATAACGTGACGGTCAATCCCACTATTCGTTGGTAAAAGAGTAGCCCAAGAGTTGACGGTGGGTGGTGATGACTAGCTGCCTTCCCTTTAGTCTTACACTGATAAATTAGAAGCGGTTAACGCAGATAGCCCTCGTGTATCTTTGCGCGAAATTAATAACAAACCAAACTAACAAGCTAACCCTCTGAGCAGTTGTTGAAAATTAGGGACGGCGGCAGATAGACTTAGTGTCGTTTTCTTAACTGGAACATACGAAAGAGTGTTAAAAAGTGCTTCTAGTTAGATTTAAAATTGTCTTTGATAACATTGTTGATGTAAATGTTGTTTTAATTTTTCCCATCTCTCAGGTTTGCTATAAACAGCTAGCTATAATTTTAAAACAACTGATTTAGGGCATAATTCACTATCTAAAACTTGAAGTTTAGTTATCTCAATAAATGTTAGATATGTATAATACCAGTCTTGTATAAAATTTGTGATTTAACTTACATGCATTTATAATGGTTAACAAGAACGTTATCTACCTACAGCAGTTTCAGCTATCATGAAACACGAGATCTTACATAAGAATGCCGAAAAAACTAAAGGCAACTTGAATTAGATTTTCAAAACACAATTTTTAGGAATGTGGATAATTAGTTCGTGTGGTCTATTTGATTAGAAGCTTGAAACATTGAAGTTGTGATAAATATTAAAAGAAATAAGTTTAGACATTGAAGTTTAAGATATAAAATCGACCATAAGGAAACTATATTTCATGTAGTGGTTGTAATTGTGGGAAAATGGTTTGATTACCTGATGCATCGGTGGGTTAATAAATTTAATTATTTTAGGCATAAATAAATTAACAATTAACCTTCATAGCTACAAAGACGTATAAAGAATATGCTGCAAATCCTCAGGAACATAAATATTGTGTAAAAATGTATTTTTATTCGAATAAAGAAGAGTTGTTTCATATTTAATTGTTATATCAATCAGAGGATTTGTTTCCCCAAATTTTAAAACCAGTTTAATTGGTTTTCTGCTATTTCATTATTTTTAGATTGTTGTTTATTTCTTTTATTTTAGTAACTACGTATAACATTGTGCTTGATTTATATTTTACTTTAAAAATGTATTTTGTGATGCATTTTTGTTTTGTTTATAGCGAATTTAAAGTTGAGTATCGTACAATTTTCCTTAAGAAAATTACAAAATAAAAAATATAAATATGTTAGTGTCAAGCTGCGTGAAATTTAGTTTTTATTATTTTTCATAATTCTTGCGCTTACAAGTATCATCAATTTTGAATTATTCCCATTTTATCCATATGATTAATGTATATTTAGGTTTATACATTCAACACGCAAATTATGTTCTAAAGGTTATCAAAGATAAGCCTAAAATGAGTAAATTTAGGAATAAACTTCTAAAAACAGTTTAATATTTCAGAGTTAAATTAATTTTTTTAGAAGTTATGAATTTCAAATGTTATTAATGTATCCGAGAATAGTATTTATTGAGGATATATATTTAACTAGACTTTGGGGGGTCATGGTCGATACATTTTTGTAGCACTATTAATTTTTCATTATTTTTGTTTGTGCCACTTAATGAAAAGTAAAACGTATTATTGAATATAGAAATATATAAGTACTTTGCAAGTTAAGTTAGAGTAAATACAGACCATTGATTTTGAAAGTAAAGTTGGACCGTCTTGTTAAGGGTATAAATTAAATATTATTCGAAATTAATCTATTTATAATTCGTAAAGACAAGTAAGTTGTGTGCGGATATAAGATTGAAATTCGGTGAAGAAAATGGTATAAGTAAATTATGGTACTATCCCTTTTATCGCAACAATTCAAACTCCTTTAGCAGTATGCGAATATAATAATTCGGTGTGACTGGATTGTGAACTTGAAGGTTATAGTCACTCTTTGTATTCAGATAATGTAAAACGTATGTCACATACTGGAAAAAAATGCAATGTTTTTTCTGTCGACGTTTACAAATTCGAAAATCCTTGTCGCACGCTGTCTTAACGTATTGCCCCCTAGTAGCACAGCGGTATGTCTGCGGACTTACAACGCTAGAATCCGGGTTTCGATACCCGTGGTGGGCAGATCACAGATAGCCCAATGTGTAGCTCTTTGTGCTTAATTACAAATAAACAAATAAACAAACTTAACGTATTATTATCCTGTGTGTTAATCTTTGATATTCTCAAGTCATTAACATCACAATGTGCTGTACAAAAGCTCTTCCAGAAACCGGACAGGTTTCAACTTTTTTTTTATTTGTTTGTTGGTCTTAGAACTTCCGCGCTAAGCTACACGAGGCTATCTGCGAATAGCCAGTCCCTAATTTTGCAGTGATAGACTAGAGGTTTGATTTGGTTTGTTTTGAATTTTGCACAAAGCTACACAACGGCTATTTGCGCTAGCTGTCCCTAATTTAGCAGTGTAAGACTAGAGGGAAGGCAGCTAGTCATCACCACCCACCGCCAACTCTTGGGCTACTCTTTTACCAACGAATAATGGGATTGACAGTCCCATTATAACGCCCTCACGGCTGAAAGGGCTAGCATGTTTTGTGTGACGGTGATTCGAACCCGTGACCTTCAGATTGCGAGTCAAGCGCCCTAACCATCTGGCCATGGCGGGTCATAGACTAGAGGTAAGGCAGGTAACCAACAGCAATTATCGCCAGCTCCTGGGCTACTCTTGTTTGACCGAATAGTGGGACTTGAATGTCAATCTTATACCGTACTCATGACTCCAACGTGTGGAATGCCTTTTAGCGGCAACAGGGCGTGAAGTAAGGAATCCTTGTATTCACAGCCCAGGTGCGCTAGTCACACTCGGTCCTGACAGCCTTAATCCTGTAAAATGAAAACTCAAATTGTGAAATAAATTAGTATTATTATCATGTCAAAAAATGTTTCGTATACCTTGAAACATAAAGACTAAATAAATCTGTAACATTGCTTTACACAAAATAAAAATACCTTTAAAATAGCAATTGTCAGATGTCGAACAGAACTAGGTTTTAAAAGTGTCTTCTGGCAAACAAATATTACTAGTTCTTGTTTTTTTATTTGTTTTTTTTTATTTTTCTTATTTAGAAACAGAGGGCTCTCAGACCAAGAATTATAAATAATCAAAAACACCCACATTTTCTTGAATATTTTTGAATAATATCAGAACTTCTTGGAGCCTAAGAAATAAGGGTGTGAGTCCAACAAACACACCCCTTTGTTCACACCCTTAAAGATGTAAATTTATGAAAAATAATAGTTCACACTTCTGCTATGTGTGTAAATGTGTGAATTTATTAATAGAATAGAGAATCGTATAAAAGGAATATGAATATAAAATTTAAAAACTGTTAACAAAATCACTGTCATTAAGATAATTCTATGATTGGTATTAAATTTTATAAACATAACTGATTTTTTTAAAGACAGAAGCTCTTCAAAATGTCTACATTTCCAATTAAACTTACTCGCACGTAGCATGGCTTCTTTAAAATATTACCGTAAACTTACTTGCATGTAGCGTGGCTTCTTTAAAATATTACCCGTAAACTTACTTGCATGGAGCATGGCTTCTTTAAAATATTATTATAAACTTATTTCCATGTAGCATGGCTTCTTTGAAATATTACTATAAACTTACTTGCATCTAGCATGGCTTCTTTAAAATATTACTATACACTTACTGACATGTAGCATGGCTTCTTTAAAATATTACTATAAACTTACTTGCATGTAGCATGGCTTCTTTAAAATATTACTATAAACTTACTTGCATGTAGCATGGCTTCTTTAAAATATTACTATACACTTACTGGCATGTAGCATGACTTCTTTAAAATATTACTATTTA
>NW_013669944.1:45007-46400 GCF_000517525.1 Limulus polyphemus
TTTTCTTCATTACCCATTCAAGCCGTCTCCAGCCATTATTAAACATATGTGATGTTACTTTTCTATTTTTCTTATTGTACGACCTAGTTAACGTTCTAGAACAAACGTTCACAAAGTACAATCATAGGCACAAAACATCTTTCGCTAATCGTAAACCATTAAAATTATACTTGACTAAATAGAATTGTGGGTTTTGTTTTTAAATAACGTATGTAAGACAGGGCAATGACTGCAGGTGAGTCGTGTCAGTGTATTTTCAATATAAACGTGATCTGAAATTTTTAAATACTAAGTATTTTTATATTTCAATTTTTTTACATAAAAGTTCAAAGGGTTCCTGCATATAACTGGAATTTTGGAAGTTTGTTTATAACTGTTATCACCTGCCTATTTTTCAGCTCTTCGTTGTCAGTTTTCGCCAGCAGGTAGTGCTGAAGAAACGTTTCGTTGCTTGTGACTAAATTAACGTTATTTATTAAAACTGTTCAACTTCAAGTGACTATTTCTTTCAAAACTACGTGATTTTTCAGTTAATTTCTCTCAATTAAGGTTATTGTAAAAGTGTATACTAGGGGATTTCTCACTCTGATTTGACCCCCCCCCCTCCCCAGTGGCACAGCGGTATGTCTGCGGACATAAAACGCTAGAAACTGAGTTTCGATACCCGTAGTGGACAGAGCACTTATAGCCCATTGTATAGCTTTGCGCTTAACTACAAACGAACTCTATGATTTAGGAATACGCTGAGTATTCACACTCGAGTCTACTTTAACTTTTAAATCTAATACAAGCTCGATTCAAGCTCGATTTTACTTTAGATTTTAAGTCCAATAAAGTTTTTAAGCATAAATCTTCTTTAATGTTTAAATATAGTATAACATTCAAACGTAACATTACTTTAGATTTTAAATCTAGTACAGTATCCAAACTTGACCCTTCGTTAGATTTTAAATCTAATACAGTATCCAAACTTGACTCTACGTTAGATTTTAAATCTAATGCAGTATCTGTGCTCGAATTTACAACACTAAAGCTCAAATCTACTTTTGACTTTAAATTTATAGCATTGTTCTGTGACGGATTTATTATTATATATCTATTTTAATATCAACGTTTGTTTAGATTAAGTTTATATTTAGAAATATGCATAGCTTATAGTGTGAAATATGTATTGCGAAACTTCCACCTATTCTCTAAAGTTGTAGAATATTCTCGAGTGTAAGAATCAACAATATATATGTATGTACATAAACGCTTAATGTAGCTTTGTATTGTTACGTAATATGAATTTTCGAGAAACTCTCCACACGCCTATTAGTATAACCAATGCGACGCGCCTAAAAAGAGTATCTGTTATTGGTTTGCTATAGTTGGTATACTATAAACCTCGGAA
>NW_013669944.1:46562-52671 GCF_000517525.1 Limulus polyphemus
ACATTTATAAATGTCGAACATTATAAACCAATTAACTTCAGTGGATTTACATCGGACATTAGTACTTTTATGAAAACATTATCTAACTTCATCGGTAGGGAAAATATCGGAGTGTGATCAGCGAGAACTACAGGGCTAGCTAATTCCCTATTAAGTGAAATGTATCTACATCAACTCGAAATTAACTCGCTCATCGTAAACCCTCCATAAGATATCAAGGGACTTCCAGACTAGAAAGAATACTTTATATTACTTGTAAGTTTGTAAAACTTTTGTTTATAAATCATTGTTTGTAATAACTGTTATTGTAAATTTTATTATTGTTTGTGTATTAGAATATATTGGTATTAAAAAAATAGAAAAATGTGTGTATCAATCTTGTTGGCAAATATCATAAATTGAAATATATCGGCATATATTTAACTATTAAATCTAAATTACAATTTAACTCAGTTTTAGGCTATTAGAAATTGTAATACGTAACAGTTCAAACTCAAATTTACTTTAGATTTTAAATTTAATTTTATTAACAATGTTTGCATTTGAAGAAAAAAAAAGAGATGCATTGTACTTTTGTTTTGAATGTCAGATGTAATTTTATCAGTCTTATGAACCAGTTATGATTCAGACATTTGAAAGATTAAAAAAAAAATTTTTTTACTAAATATATTTTTAGTTTCAAGACGCGTGGCGCTTTCAAAGAAAGAAAGTTCTAAAAAACAGAATTCTTGAATCATCGAAACGTAGTTGAAATTCAGCGTCTGAATCTCTTCCCGTCGCCAATATATTCTTTTACTTAGAGTCTGAAGGATATCGTTATGAAAAATGAGCTGTGAATCACTGGGACATATATAAATATGGTTTAGTAATTTGTTACTTTTCTTTGTAAATACAGTTAAAAAGAAAAATAAAGCAATATAACATTGGCTTAACTAGTTTAACTGCATGTAAAAATGGTACATTTGTACTTTTATTAAATTTCTATTATCACATTTTATGTAAATTTGGATATTTTTCAACCCCTTTCTCTCCACCGTAAACATATATCGATAGCTTACTTATCTATATCAGTCAGATCGCTTAGCAACAAAGTCTCTCTTGTTCTCATCTCAACAAAACAAAGTATATCGATGACGTAACCCAGTTATGAAGTAAAATTTCAATATTTGACAAGGCCAAATAACTTTGTATAATTTCATGAGTCAAACATACCAAATTATTGGTTTTTCGAAGATATCAGACGAATAACAGGCTAGAAGAATGTTTTGATTTAAATCTATACACGAACTAAGAGTTTTGTTTTAGAATTTCGCGAAAGCTTACACAACAGGCTATCTGCGCATAGCTGTCCCTAGCTTTGAACTAATGGATAGGGGGAAGGCAGCTAGTCAAGAGCACCCATCACTTTGGTTATTTTATTTGTCCGAATAGTGAAACTTGATCGTCACTGTTATAACGTACCCATAGCCCAAGATGTGTGATTAGTTTTGTGACTCCGGGCCATGAACCATGAGTCTTCGGATTCACAGTCTGTGCACACCAAAGTAAGCGAATAATATTTGAGACAATTTCAGGCAAAAAATAAACACCCTTTGACGATCTACATTATTTCTAGTAATTTCCCTTTATATTATCATTGAGGCATTATAACAAATGTACTGATATTGAATACTTTCTATTAAAGCCATTTTGAAGCCTCACTACGTCGTTACAGTCCACGTCGCCACGTCCGGTCATACTTTATCTGATGGTCGTACATTTTGCTAATAACCTTGCAGCGTAGTTTCCATGGCTCTATGTAAGGCCATCGCTTCCAAAGCACACCATTCCTCCCTATTAGCTTTCTATAAGCCATCTAGTGTACGAAAACGATGGTTTCTCACTGCTTGTTTGAACAGTCTTATCGCGCAGAAATCAATTGGCACTACGTCTGGCGACTTGAACGATGTGTCTTTATATGAAATAGCATGATTACCCGTTTCATTCTTTGGCTGCTTGAGGTATGCAACAGTTGAACAGATATATCATGGAAGCAACTTGTGTATACATAACATTTGTCGCTTTTCCAGACAGAGATTCTTTTTAATAATGTTGCGTACTGTTGCCTGGGAAACGTGGACGATTTTTACCAGTGATCTTTGTGTTTATGGATTCTCATCTGTTACGATACGCCCCATTTTGCTTATCACGACTGGGGTACGACTTGTTGCAAGTCTCTTTCTGGGTGGTTCTGCTGCCCCAAACAAATTAAGTTGATCCATATTCCTTTGTTTTCGAATGCCATTAAGTACAAAGGATATTTCTTTACCCTCCGATTGAGCTAACCGCTATGAACTAAATATATGAATATTTTGCGTTGGAACAGGCTGTTGCATATACTTCCCAATGCAATAACTTTTCGGTGGTATCACACTATCTACGAACGCCAAACAATGTCAAAATGTAGCTTTCATACATTCCTTTATACCTTGACTTGATATCTGATGTGATTTTCATGTGACTTGCTGAGTTGTATATTCAATATCATTTGAATATAACCTTCTCAGCTCTCTGTACAAGTGCTAGAAAACAGGATGCAGTTCAGTTTTAAAGTTGGTGAATGACTTTCCTTAAGTGTTGAAAATAAAATTTATGCGCACCAACGGATGCTAAAATAATATTGTCTGTTTAAAACAGGCAATGTTAACTAAAAATAAGTGACTCAACTGAGTCAACTCCGGAAAGAGGAAAGTATCTTGTACGTTTTAAACAGGCAATGTTAACTAAAAATACGTGACTCAACTGAGTCAACTCCGGAAAGAAGAAAGTATCTTGTACGTTTTAAACAGGCAATGTTAACTAGAAATACGTGACTCAACTGAGTCAACTCCGGAAAGAAGAAAGTATCTTGTCCGTTTTAAACGGAAACCGTAGAAGAAAATTACTCTTAACCTATATTTAACACATGGTTGTCGCAATTATAAAAGTTAAAAACTTTCTAGGTTTGTTAAGAAGATGCATCAAAAAATCAATCAGTTTCAAGTGTTTTATGATGATAACCCTGAAAATGTGTATGTTGTTGAAGTTTAGATGGTATACGTGCTTGTCAGCTGCATGCTTAATGAACCCTTCTACGTGAGTTTCGCCACTTGAAAGTTTACCTGGTCCAACTTGCGTGATCGTTCAGTGCAGTTTCATGGCACAGTAGTCATTATTACGAAACAAAAGTACACTTGACCAGCATCGATCGGTATCAGCTATCTTGAAAGCCAATATTTCAAGAGTTCTTCTTTCCAGGGAAACTATATACTATCAGAGTTAATCAACATAAAATAAATAAATAGGAACAACATAGAAAATGATATATCGAAGGATTAGAGCAGACATAAAAACTATTCTTTCCAACAAAGCAGATCGACAAACACGAGTTAACGTTAACGGCAACATAAAATAATATCGAACAGTGTACAGAAGCTGAGTGGTTTTTTCTGCAAAAGATTAGCAGAACCCAACTCTCTTTGTAGAGAATACAAATAATCACAGCCTGAGGATCTGGACACAGTAACTGGTCTTCGGAAGTAAAAGAGGTTAAATGACATGACAGACCATGCACTGCTGTTTCAGATTAAGAAAATGCCTAGAGACTTGTGAGAAATGTTTGAGACGATAACAAAAATTGTGTGTGTTTTTGTATGACAACTTTTAAACTAACTCTATTCCGGTTTGGATATCCTACAGGAGAATCTGTTAGAAGTTAGAAGACATATTAAGTGTATTGGTAGGAAGATAAACGTCTAAAGGTTTTTATACTTTTCTTCCATATTTCAGTTGCTCAAAGATAGTCAGTCAATCAGAAGTGTAGTATGAGCTCAAAACTTGTACATGTCAACTGAATGGTGTGTGGGGATACAACAATCTCGTAAAATTGCATTTAATAGTCATAAATGAAAACTACTTTGCAAACCAAATACGACCAAAATGGAATTTACAATTAAACTTACAAGTACTTTCCATTCTAAAATTATTATATGGTGTTGTATGTGCATGCCGTTACTATGACTACCATAACACTTCAGAGTCATGAAGTGTTTAATTTTCTACACGTCAAAATAAAGACAAACTTTATTTTAAGTACTTTATTTTGCTTATCCTATACAAATTCTACACAGAAAGGCTGAGAAAATAGTTGTATCTGTTATTTTCATGTGCTGATTAGTATAGTATTGCTCACAAAGCAACCAAGCTCATGCTTCTTCCAAAGAGAGGTCAACACGGTGAAGTCAGTGATTGAAAAAAGTCATTTAAGAGAACTTAGTAACTGCTAGGTAAAGAGTGACTTTCTTCTTTGATTACAAGAACGGTGTTCGTGTTTTTTCTCGTGAACTTGGCATCGAGCTGCAAATAATAAACAAACAGGTGAAAGGCTTTGGCAGTGAATCGTTTGATTCCATATCGTGAATTATGGCAATTCAATGGTCTCTACGTGAAAGGTAGTAAAAAAACAAGTAGGATGAGAAAACCGTTGGTAAATCACACGAAAAAACGATAAACCCTTAAAGGTTTTAACTTCATCAGGAGCAGAAGCTTAGCACTTTCGATGGATGGAACTACCTTTATCGGGACAAAGACAAAATTCTGCCTTTCCCGCTGATAAAGACGGGTCCACATATTGAAAGCGAGGGTAATACAACTTTTAACTTTATCAATATATCATTTTTAGTATCTAACGCTATCATCTGAAAACCCCTTGCGTAACTGTAACTTTCAATGGCTGAAAGGTGAGAAAATATGTGTTTGTTTGTTTATTTCAAGTATTCTTACAAAGCTGAAGTAGGGCTAGCTGCTCTACCCAAACTTAATTTTGAACTGATAAGCTAAAGGGAAGGCAGCTGTTGAATCCACGGCTGACTCTTGAAATACTATAATCGACTAACGGGATTTGACCGCCACTCTGTAACGCATTTACTGCCCGAAATATTTGTCTTATGACAACGGGACGCAAACCACGGGCACTCAGATTCACGGTCCTGTACGCTAATCATTGGATCACATCTGACCCATAGGAAAATTAAATTATGTTAATAAAGAGGGTTTGCAAACTTCACGGTCCTGCACGCTAATCATTGGATCACATCTGACCCATAGGAAAATTAAATTATGTTAATTAAAAGAACTTGCAAATTTGACTAATCATGAACACTCTCAGAACGCTACAAACATGAGCTGTATTATTCTAACAGGTTATATTTGCATTCATTAAATTGCTTGCATCTCTAACACAAGGCAATGCCCATATATGTGCCATACAAACCACTTTCAAGCGTAAGTTTGCTTAACAATCTCTCTTTCTTCAGGTTTAACTTTGTTGCTACACTTGAGTTAATTTTACTGCTTTGTTTTTATGTTGCTATAAATGTTCATTCATTTTTGATGTAAGTTTTTATTCTTTCTTCTTTTCATAAATCAAATAAATATCTACTATTGTTCCAGTTTTAACGGTTCAAGTGTTCCAATGTTTTTCCTTGTATACTTTAATTGTTACTCTCAATCTCAGATAAGAACACAGATTCTGGAGAATTTTTATTGTTCATTCTTAGGGCAAAACTACCAATAATAATACTACCAATTCAGAAAGATAAATCTAATAATGTAAAAATTACCAAGAAACAATGCAACTAAAATAAAATAAAATGAAAATTCACAAGAAACCAAATTACAAACTCAGAAACAGTACATTATTCATTTGCAAACGGACTATTGGTCTCTGAGGGCAAATAACTCGGGTTTCAATAGACAGTATGTAAACCACTCACCAGATCTCTGAAATATCACAGACTTCTGACCTTAGTAGCTAAGTTACTAACGATTTATGCAAATCAGACGATAGCTCTAAATCTATAGTTTTATAATTTATGCAATATAAACACGTAAAAGTACTTCATTAATTAACAAGGGTACTTCACTAAGGAACAAGTACATAGCTTGTAATTTTATAATTTACTCTTAACATATTCAAATTGCATTTAAACATTTATAAATAAGTATGGAATGATTAGATCCTGTATAAATATTGCTGTGTAGTATCTAATCAGCTTGTTCATATTTATATACTGTGTAGTATCTAATCAGC
>NW_013669944.1:53671-54554 GCF_000517525.1 Limulus polyphemus
TAGTATCTAATCAGCTTGTTCATATTTATATACTGTGTGGTATTTAATGCAGCTTGTTCATATTCATATACTGTGTGGTATCTAATGCAGCTTGTTCATATTTATATACTGTGTGGTATCTAATCAGCTTGTTCATATTTATATACTGTGTGGTATCTAATCAGCTTGTTCATATTTATATACTGTGTGGTATCTTATGCAACTTGTTCATATTTATATACTGTGCAGTATCTAATGCAGCTTGTTCATATTTATATACTGTGTGGTATCTAATCAGCTTGTTCATATTTATATACTGTGCAGTATCTAATGCAGCTTGTTCATATTTATATACTGTGTGGTATTTAATGCAGCTTGTTCATATTTATATACTGTGTAGTATCTAATCAGCTTGTTCATATTTATAATACTGTGTGGTATCTAATGCAGCTTGTTCATATTCATATACTGTGTGGTATCTAATGCAGCTTGTTCATATTTATATACTGTGTAGTATCTATTCAGCTTGTTCATATTTATATACTGTGTAGTATCTAATGCAGCTTGTTCATATTTATATACTGTGTGGTATCTAACGCAGCTTGTTCATATTTATATACTGTGTGGTATTTAATGCAGCTTGTTTATATTCATATACTGTGTGGTATCTAATCAGCTTGTTCATATTTATATACTGTGTAGTATTTAATGCAGCTTGTTCATATTTATATACTGTGTGGTATCTAATGCAGCTTGTTCATATTCATATACTGTGTGGTATCTAATGCAGCTTGTTCATATTTATATACTGTGTGGTATCTAATGCAGCTTGTTCATATTTATATACTGTGTGGTATCTAATGCAGCTTGTTCATATTTATATACTGTGTGGTATCTAATGCAG
>NW_013669944.1:55452-68683 GCF_000517525.1 Limulus polyphemus
TGGTATCTAATGCAGCTTGTTCATATTTATATACAGATACCACACAGTATATAAATATGAACAAGCTGCATTAGATACCACACAATGCAGCATATTTTATTTGGTTTTGATCTAGCTCATTGCTCATTCAATATTTTTGGTCGATTGATAAATCTTCGTGTGTATTTTAAATATTTTCTCTTGATGATGAACAGCGATCGAACACAAAATAATATGATATTTTGGCAGCGACCAATCAGGTAAACGTCTTATTGTTTGAGAGCTACTGCTACATTCAACAAAAATTGTATAACAAAAAAAAAATTCAAATTATCTAAGTGGCTAAGTAATTCAGTAGATGATTAATTCATTTTCATACTGAACCCACTTTTTAATGTTATGTTTATCCTAATATAGAGCTTAACATGATTAAGTTCTTACATAAAACTTTATTTTCTAAAATCTTTTTCGATTTAAAGATCTGACAACTTTTCTTTGTTGTGTATCTTTGACATTTCTTCTAACCCGTGTGTCATAGCTTTTAACTTGTATTTTTGCTTCTCACGTATGGTTATATACACCTCTAACCAGATTTACTTCTGACATTTCGGCTATTTTAGTTCCCACAGTTAAACTTGCTAATTGGTTTATCGCCATGTAATGTTGGAACATTTTCTTTCTAAAAAAAAAAAAAAGATGCCTAAAAACCCTCAAACCTTATTGGCGTTTGTGTAATCTAGTTGACACAGAGTGCTGCAATTGTGATAGAAAAAATAAGTTTTTTGTAGCCAACTGAAAGAAACAATTGAGAAGGTGATGGATTAGTCTGAGAATTTGCTAGAATCAGATCAGCAACGTAAGAGATATTCCAAATTATACAGAAATTAGAATTTATTGAAACGTCTCATATCAATATGCCTTATTAAAGTTTATTCAGAATATATTTTTGATTTTATACAGCTATATAATGTGTTTATTTTAGGTTGTTAAGATTGATTTCATACAACACATCATACATATGGTGATTACTACTTTTATCCGTTATCTGAGAGTCTGTAGTTCGTAACCCTTGGTATTTTTAACTGGAATGGAACATTCTCATCACATAGACTAATTAGCCAGGTCAGAAACTACAAGATACAGGTATAGCCATCTCTAATTTTGACCTCCTGACCAGAAAAAGGTATCCAGTCAACTGCATCCGCCGCCTACCCTGTTACTCTTAACCGTCATAGTTATAAGGACTCCAGCTGAAACTTCAGAGTGCCTTCAGAGGCTTAAGTGTGATTAATATACTGGACTTATAACTTCTAATCCCGCAGTTCCGCGTGCTAACCACTAGTAAGAATAGATGACACAAATCAAAATATATTTTCTGAAAGTTATAAATCGTAGAATATCTTTCAACACATATTCCCTATAGAGTTAGCAGTAAATTAACTGTGCCTGTAAACATAATTTACTGGCATATATAATTTGAAAATGGAGCGATGTGGATTATAAGCTCTTTCAAATTCATCTGTTTAGTTTACTTATTAAGACAACGTGTTTTCTTCGCATATCTAGTGATATATTATGCATTGGACACGTTGCACTAATAAATCACAAGTTAACAGCAGAGTGTATAGTTTTAAATGTTGCAGGTGAACCGCGTATTAAGATGATGATTAATAAAATAAAGGTAATGTGGTGAAGTGATACCTGTCAACTACGAATAACAAGATTCGTGGTTTTTCTTATGTTTTCAGTAGATATTTGGTTTTTCACAAGTCAGTTACCGCCATTTTGCCTGAACAATATATGTGATTAATTTTTTTTTCTCTACAACCCATTAAAGTGTCTTTAATGCATCAGTAATTGCAAATAAAAAAATTAAAACTATGTATTATTTGTTTGTCGTCGTATATTTGAAATAAGTTGCGTAGTCAGAAATCGTTTTATGTTCTTTTCGGTTTCATCGATATTACGTTTTTGAGCGTTTTAACAGATTTTGAAAAAGAAGTTGAAAATAGAAACATTTCAGAAAATACGAATAAACAATTTAGTTTCCAGGTGGCAACACTTTTAATATGTTGGAACTTATGTGATGGACTAGGGAGCAGAAGGGATTAAAATAGTTCGGTTAATAATGTGCTTTGGAAATGCTAACCCTGAAATGACGTCACAAATTACGTACATTCCCTACGTTTTTACACTTCCTGATTGTTATTAATACTAGCATGATTCACATAATTGTTACATTAGAGTTTCTCTTGTGCAAATAGTACATTAATAAAAGTCCATGGAAAGTCCACGAAAATGCTGAATATATAAAAATTAAATGATCGTTCCCGTGTTTCATTTTAAATTATTAATTATGTAAGGACACTCGGTTAAACTTGGCACTTCGTATGTTCACTAATGTTTTATAATTACGTACTGTGTAATAAAATTCAATACGAATGAATGACAAGTAAATGTTTAGAAAAAATAGTTGTATAGAAACGCCTAATTCTACTGGGGACCATTTTTAATGTTTTACCAAACTAATGTTCAAGTGATAACATTTTTAGTGAATTTCAATAAATACACTGTGCATAAGACTATTATAATATATATTAGTTTAGCTAAACATCTGCTATAAAATAATATCATTCATCTCCTTGAGTTCATCGTTACCCAAATCAAGCATCTTACGATGAATTTTGTAATCTGAATTTCAAATGACTGGTCATTCGGCTATGCTATAAATAGGAATGTCTCAAACATTCTTTTCGGACTTGTCCCAGATGTCACTTTGAGGTGGATCACAGAATTTAAAGTGCTCCATGATTGTTCTTGAAGCGCAGCTAGATCTCAAAGAAGCCATTTAGACGTTTCCCTCATGTGGAGAGCCATTAGACGAAAATTTCTAACAAAAACAGTCCCTAAACCTAATACGTAAAACCATCCATCAATTAACACAAAAACAAAATTACTCGTTTGCAAAAAAAAACAACAACAAAAAAACTCCAGCAATCTTTTAAACATTCATAAAACTTTGAATTTGTAGACATCTGCATCCATCCATTTTCATAAATGAATCTACAGGAACAATACTGAGTTAGGAAGATAAACAGATGCTTTTAGTACAGAAGGTGAATTTAATTTCATAAGAATAATTTGTGTATGCTAATTTAATGGTGTGTCGCAGCTGATATGAGACGTGGCGCCATGAGCGACATACTTATATATATGGTTTCTGGTAAATTACTGAACATTCGACAGTGCACTATACCAGGCTACATTTATGGTTTATTAGTATGAAACACCTCTTTCCGAAGAAAAATATTCACACAGTGAAATGAATGGACGAAAAACTAGAATCCTCCGATCCACCTCCAATTGACTTTTGTGCTGTTTGTCTGCTCAAACTTTTTTTTTTACGGGTTGACGCCCACGTGCAATAGAAAAGCTTTGGGAAGTTTATAAAGAAGTGTGATGTAAGACTTCCCTCTTCACAGAAATCTGGCACAATGGAAACTATAATGGTACGTAATCCTGGCCATGAGAATGAACACGGTCAACTATGGAAGATATAACTCTAAAGACAGCAAAGGATGTGGAACATCGTTCTTATAAAGTGCGATTAACTTCAGAAGATTTTTAATGTTTAGCTTAGACTTTTTACCTTTTTACACACAAGAAAGAAAATATGATAAGTTTGTAGTTCATTTTATAACTTTTTGTTTATAAGTGCAAACAAACGTTATGTGAATATTCAGATAGCTTCTCTAACCACCTCAGAAAGTTTTCTGTAATTGTGAAATAGATAGAGTAATTTATAAACTAATCACATACAAAAATCCATTTAAATCGAAACAATAATTATAAACTTTTTCTTAATGGAACGAATAGATTGCTAATTCGAGTTTTCGAATTTCCTTGTGGTTTCTATTGAACACAATGAACACGGCAGGTTCTCGTCAGCCCAACTAGATCGATTGAATGAATGTTTTCCACGTGAATTTGGGTAGAACGTGGCCTAGCAGTTAGTGTGCTCTTACTGTGAATCCGGGGGGTCATAATTCAAGGCCCGTTGCTGCACAAACGCGCTCCACACTTTGAAACCGTGGATACGCTTTAGGAGAGTTATCCACGAGTCGCCCGGTGGTGCTGTTGACAATCTGTCTATCGGCTCAAAATCAGGGACGTCTGTGTGTAAATAACCTGTCCCCCAGAGGCTCATCGGTAAATCTGAGGACATATAACACTAAAAATCGGGTTTCGATACCCGCAGTGGTCAGAGCACTGATATTCACAAATGTAGCTTTTTGCTTAACAATAAGCATATATAGCCTTTTGTGTAGCTTTGTGCGAAAATCCTAAAACAAACAAACCGTATGAAGTTTACATGTGTTTAGGTGTGGGAACAGCGTGGTGTAGGTTATGGCTGCTCTAACACTTTCGCTTTGAAAGAGTCCAAAAATGCAACATATGTTGACAATACTTGTACTGAATATAGACATTTGAAGGCTTAACTTAGCCAAGTTTGGTTTACTACGATGACTGAGTTTTCACTGTTAAGCCTAAATTGGAAATTTCAATCGGGTGTTGATGTCAAACCGTTTCATTTGAATAATATCGACACCTCTTATTACGCTAAATTCGTTTTCATCCTGAAATCGGAAGTCATTTTGACAATACCATGGACTCCAGTAACAGATCACCTAATTAATTTCTCTTCTTCAAAAAGTTCGTAATTAGATTTATACCAGTGGGGTTGTATGCTAATCTAGAAATATAGTAGCAGTAAGCAAACCTTTTGTTACTTTATATTAATTATACAATTAAAAATTAATGAAAGTTGTACAAGCTACAATATTATTAATTTGAATTAGATGTAGGCACATTGTCTTGTAGCTCGCTATATGTGAGTAGTTAATACAATCTGACAAGTTCAAAAGTGTCTCTCAGGCTATGGATTTAGGTACAGAATGAATATTGCATTAAAGCTTGTACAAAATCATCTTAAGGGGATAAACTAATTAAAAAAATTTGCAGCTCCAGAATCTATACATTTAGGAGTTGGTTATGACTTCCGCGCTGTTGGAATTATACCCGAAAGGGTTAAATCTGATTTTTAGTTTACTTTGTCGGATAAAATCAAAAGCGCTAATAATCAACCTTAACGAAGGGGTTGTAAATTTAAAGTTTCGAAAATGTTTTGACTTGTTTGTGAGACTGATATTCTGGAATCTTCTTCCATACCAAGACAAAAATTGCTGAGATGTTCACAAACTGAAATTAAAACCTACAGTTAACGAAAGTGCTTGGACTCTAATGCTAATTCATTAGAAAATTTTTAATTTATCAATTATGCTGTACAGTGGCTGTGAGAATAATAAAAGCTAGTATCTGAACTGTCAAAGTGGACAGGATGATCTCCAGATTGTGTGCTCTGATAGAGTGACTGTTGGTCAGTCAACGTCTTAACGTTGTAGTACTGAATCACAAAGTAGCTGCTTGTCCTGACATCTCTTGCAATTAAGTAGAAGCTTAGATCTTGAATCACTGTTAACACTGCACCCACTTTATTAATTATAATATAATGTGCCCCTCATTTAAAAAGAGTTTTCTTGGCAACAGTGAGCACTTCCTATGTGATTTGCCTGCTGTCATAAAAAGCTGTTCTAATTTAAATGTGAATATTCTTACACTTAAACGTGTGAATTAACTTCACACCAAGAACAACTAATTCCTAATTGATTCCTTATGTGTTTTAAGCAAGAAAAGTGAATTATTAGCATTTATATTTATCTTTCACTTAAGCAGGTTAAAACTAGCTCAGTGAAGTACATAAATGATGTCACACAGCCCGCATGTGATTTGATGTAGAAACTGGTAAAGCAACACATCAAATTTATTCGAAAGAATTCCATATGCTCTTTGAAAAGAAATAAGCTGGTTAAAGTGATTTTATTTTTCCCACGCATGAGCAAGTGGATACGTGTTTTGATCTGTCCAATTCTTTTTGTTTTCAAAGTGTTTCGAACTAACTGAAACACCTCTCTTTTTTAAGATATGGGATATATGATTTGCTAAAAAATTTAATTAATGATATTTTAAAGGCTAACTTGTTTGAGCTTTAAAAATAATCACACAATATAAAATATTTTAATCAACAGTTAAGGATTCTGTAAAAATTAGAAACAAGATTCTGAATGGAGTCAGGAAAACGAAGCCATCTTTAGGAAAACATTTTAAGGTTTTTATGGGGAAATGGGAATACATTGTATCTTATAAAGTAACAAGAAAAGTACTCGTCGCCAGTGACGGGAAGAGTTTAAGTTAATCTATCAATTTAAATTATTTAATGGACTTTAAAAAGGTTAATTGTGTTGCACTTTTGATTTCATTCGGAGCCAAAGCTCTGAGTTACTTATACCGCCCACCGCGAAAAGTAATTGTTGAGCATTTCAGTCATGCTAAGAGCAGCTCAACAATAACGTACGGTAAATCTACATTTTTAATTTTTAAGTTTCGTCCAATTTTGAAATGTGAATGATAGTGCGATTAATTCATAACAGTTTAGTATATAATATCCTGTTTGTGAAATACAATTTAGCATCAACATTATTCATTCCTGTTCTCTCGTCATTTCAAAATGTGGGCCCATACCGGTAGTGAACGGTGTATGAACAAATCAGTCATTTGAGGGTTAACATAAACAAGAAGATTTTGTATGTATAGACAAACCAAAGACAGGAACAACGAAAATTAATAAATAAAGTAGTTGCGATTTATAGTTATTTGTGTGTGTGTGTGTGTGTGTTGTTAAGCACAAAGCTACACAATGGACTATCTATGTTGTGTCAAACACGGGTATCGAACCCTAATTTTTAGCGTTGTAAGCCTTCAGACTTACTGTTGAGCCATTTGGAGGGGAGAAACTATAATTTTTCAAACATTAAGCTTGATAATAAGCGTTTTATTTATCTGTTCTTATCCGGTTTTAGACACCTGAACAATTGGACTCTCTCACTTTCCAAAATCCAAAGTTGACCACAAGGTAAGAAAATATATACTTGCAGAAATCTATAGAAAAGCAGGTGTGACCAGTTTAGAACAAAGTCGTGATATATATATTTGTACACAGCACAGCAATCGTAGAAGGTTTATTATCTAATAATTGAAGAAATCTACAGCGGTGTTTCCCAAAAGACTTGTATTTTACTCCAAGCTCTAACACTATTCGATCTACACTTCCCGTGGAAAAAAATAATTTTTTGGATCTAACAGTGGCAAAATACAACTATGCACAAGATATAATGACTAATTCTTAATTGATTACTAGACTATAAAATACGATATAACACTGTTAGATGGATAGAGAGAGAGAGTAAGTAGCAGAAAACTCTGTGTTATTCCACTTAGCAACAGTTGCCCTCTATTTAACTTTGCGATATTATTCCTATTTCATTTTGTAATTTCATGTTCCACTCCATGAAAATCGTGAAGGTTTCTGTGATATAAGACTAATAAACTATACTACATTTATCCTAATTAAAACATATCTGATGACTATAACTGAGTTTTATTATGAGGTATTGACTTTTAATAACGCTATATATTGGTTTCCATATTTTATATGTGCGTATGCCAGATGCATGTGATTGATTGGCGACAATTCACACAGAGCTACCTTATTGGCTAAAATTACATAAACTTACGTAATAACTTAATATACTTAAATTGAATTTTTATAGTCTTCGGATTGAAGGTTTCTTTCTTTGTTTGGAGTTATGCATAAAGCTACACAATGGGCTATCTGTGCTGTGCCCACCACTGGTATTGAAACCCAGTTTCTAGAGTTTTGAGTTCTCAGGCTTACTGCTGTGACACTGGGAAGGAAGGCGGGGTGGACTGAAGGTATTTAAAGCGTCTGTCTTAATTTTCCCGCTGAACTCGAAATGAATGATTCCCTAGACTTTTTGACAAGTTGTATAAAATCCATCATTAGGTATTAAACATTAACAAAATATTCACTTTGTCCAGCATAAATACCAAGAAAACTTCATAGGATGACATTTGTTTTACTCTGTACCGTATGTTTGCATTAGTTTAAGTTGAATAAAATTCTAGCTCCCACACTTTCCCCAATCCAAACAAACTATAATTTATCCTCTAACCTTTGACCGTATAATCAGTATATTTTTATAATTTATTCTTTGCAAATAATTTGCTTGAAAGCTTTGGTCTAATTCCAGAGGAACTTTTAGAATACTGGCTTTCACGAAATTATTTACTCAACACGACAAATGTCAGCTATGCACGCAACGATTTATGAACAATAATGTTCTTCCTGGTAATACGTCTAATCTCGATGATACTGAACCACATTCGTGCTTTAACAATGCTATAAAAACTGAGACAAGAACAGGCAGATTTAGCTTTAGGAAGTTTTAGATACCTTGAGCTAATATTTATCTTACAGTTGAGTAATTCTTAAATTACTTCCTAATTCTATATATATGTGTGTGTGTGTGTGTGTGATCCCAAATTAGTGTCGATTCTTCTTAAACTTAAAGGCACAGAGGCAGTAATTCTGTTAACTTGAACGATGAAATCCTGCATCAGTGACATTTGTTTTTAAAGAAGTGCACATAACAGTTGAATTAAACATAAGATGCCGCACTCTTGCTGGAAAACAAATTCAAAGATAAAATCATTCAATGGCTTTCGTATGATTCAGATGGACAATATTCGTGCTGAATATTGACATTGCAGTGTGCCGCTTGACATGAAAGGATACGCTCGTGTTAACTAATTTGCATAAACGTCTATCTAAAACTGTTCTATAGAACTGTATATGAGACGAAAAATTTAAGTCCATAAATATTCTATGATCAACGAAAGAGATTTCTATGGTTCGTCAAGCTTTCATTGCTATATTGTTATATTATTTACTTGTTCCCCATCACCGCGACAACGACGGTGTTATGTGTTTTTGATCATGTTTTAAAAAATAAAAAGTCTTCAAAAACATCGCTAAGTTCACTTGATTATGATGAAATTTCGTCAGACGGTTTGACAGCATAAATCATGGGTACGAACAAACTGGCGTTCCGGTAACCAGCAGGCGGATCTTCAGTGGTTACACAACTTTATTTGACTCTTGAAATATTTTAATCTCTGTGTATATGATATTTATTTCACCTATTTGCATACGGCAGATGGATATTCGCTATCAACCACTCGGCTGTTGAAAGTGGTGTCTCCTTGTCGGTTGCAATTTTGTTTTCTGGCTCTTGAATTCTTAAAGGTTGACCACATCTAATAAAAAAACATTGTGATAAACACTGATAAAACTGCCAGTCCTAATTTATCTGTATCTAATTATAACGAATGTTAATTAGAAACTAAGACACGTTTGATTTTTGAAGTATATCAATTATTTAACATATTTCACTTGTGTGATATCGTTTTGGGTTGCTTTTCAAAAAAAAATCGAACATGAATAACCGCTTAACAAATTGTGGTTGTCATTAGCTGCACTCAATTAGTCGTTATTAAGACCTAAGCATAATCCCATACACTTTCATGTAAATGGGTCCTTTTCAGATCTTACCAAAATCAGTAAAATACAACTTTTAAAATTATTTTCAAAGAAATTTGCGAAACATTGAATTATGGAATGTGTTTATGTTTGTTGGTACCACGGTTAAGAAGTCAGTTTTATGTGTCTGAATTAATTAATTATTTGTAAGCATAACAAATACACGTATATATATATATATACATACATATAAGATAAATATGTAGGTAATGAGTCATTTCGAATCTTTACATTAAGTCCGAGCACGTTGAACCATAAAATATTTTCACATGCATAAACACTGGTAGGTCATGATTTCAGTCTCTGTGTGCAAGTGTGAACCAATTTAAACCATTGAGTCCATCCAACTGACAAAAGAAAGACAAAGTTTTTATCATCAATATTTCAATATCTGTGGACATTAAGGCAAGGTTTATTGGGAAATCAGACTTTGTTCACTATGTTTTAATCCATCTTTCAAGTCCTGTGGTAATAGTGACATTTTCATCTTGTGAAATTAGATAGATATGTCATTTAAACCCTCGCTAAGATGCACCATTTACTATCGCTTTATCCCAATATTTTTTCTTATTTGTTTCAATTATAAATTAGCTATAAACGAGAATATAAACATTAAATTACAATGTTGATACTATTTTTTCTCTACAACAGATTTACTTTTCCACTGTTTTATTATAATATTCAATTTCTTCCATTCATGTAGTGCCCCAAATATTTCTACCCTTAAATATATGTATTTATTTATTCATTATTTGAGAGCGAATATCTATTGGATATGTCGTACGTGTGTACATGTTTAGCATGCATGCCGTTACTATGGTTACTATAACATTTCCAAGTCATACACTTTTCAGGGAACTGAGTAAATATGATAATCTGTGGACGTCCAATAAAATACGCTTTCTCAAAATGTCCAGCTTTATCTGTATCTATTTTTATCTTGTTAAAAGAAATACCCTTTCTTCCTGACTTTGAATTATGTATTTATTGTGCAAAAAAAATGTCTCTCTAAATAAAAAGTTGTGGTACATATATTTAAGTATTACTATTATTATTGGTATATAATCACATGAGACAGAAATAAAGTATTATAAATATTACTTGTTTTTTGGAAACTAGCTTTTATCTGATATCTACTGGTGTAATTAAGCCAATTTTGTTGTATGTAATCCGTAAGTTAATGGGTAGGTGTTTCACGATGAAAACTCTGGGTACATTTTGATTCAAAGTAATCGGAAGATTTAGAGAAATAATTTTTGTATCAGTTTATAGTTATAGACAAGTAATGCTATTTAATAAGACCGTTTTTATTTTAAAATTTCTCTTGTATATCTTTAGAGTAACATTTTAAACTCCCTTTTGTTCTTACATTGATCACTGTAGCTCTATGCAATGGTATAGGAATTTCTTTTTTAACCAGGGGAAGTAACTTTCAATATACTTGAAATTATCACTTACGCATGGAGGGTATTGTTATTGAGTACTAGTGGCACTGTACAATATATATGTGTGTGTTGTTTTTTTTTGTTTTTTTTGTTGTTGTTGTTGTTTTATTATAATTTGACCAATGAAAATTTCGAATCACCAAACGGAAGTTTCGTTGTTGTTTTGGCCCCGTATAAATTATTCTACTTGAATAACTGTCGCTCCCACTTGCTCTCTATACATAAATATAGGAGGAGCGATTGCTCCCCCGGTTCCTGTGCCATTGGTTCTATGTTATTTTTTTTCTTCCTGTTCATTATCTCAGACAGTGAAAGGGAAAAAAAGAGCAGGAGAACAGGCATACTGAGATCAAATCATGAATAGAAGCTTTTAAATCACCTGAAAACAAATCGTCAAAGTGAACAGAAGCGTTTTGTTTCAATTCAAAGTTTGTTCTTCGTTTTGTGTATTCTATTTCAAAGAACACTTTCTTACATTTCCCCGCTTTTAAACGCTTAGTTTTCTCTGTATTCTAGATATTTACTTTTAAAATGGTTTCAATTTAGCTAACCTTGTTATATTTATGTTTTTTATTTTGCTTATTATTTTTTCTTATTTCAATTATTTATTCGTTGTTTAGCTTTGATTATTTTCAAAATTATTACGTTATTCCAAGTATTCCAAGTATCGCCACTTTATTGACGTTATTTTCAACTTTCAAGATACAGGAACGTTCATTCATCATAAGTCCTAATATCATTATTAGGTTGATGTCAACTCTAAAGTCTGGAACAGTACATCAAGCATCTTGTATTATGCTATTTTATTTTTCCTTCATTTTTAAGAAACTAAAATCGGATGGTATATGAAAATATTTGTCTTCTCCTCACACACGTAATGAGATATTGTCATAAACAGTATAAATAATAGACAAAACATATTGTACAATAGGCCACATTGAGAGCTAGTGTATCTCTTACATGTCAAAATTATATGAAAAATACACAAAGTTATTTTTGTCATGTTTATTACAAGAAAAGTATTAGTTTTGAGTCTGACTTTAAGAAAGAGTTTCAGAACTTTTAGAACGAGCATTGCTTTTTCTAAAAAGTTATAAAATTGAGAAATACTTCTATATTTGTAACGTTATGTTTGACCGAGAATTTGTTACTAGATCAGTTTGGATCTAATATAGACTAAAGGTCTGCCCAAATATCCATCTCATTCAATTATTAAAGGAACCAACAGCTAGATTTTTAACAGGCAAATAACCGTGTTTTTTAAGGGAGTGGTTCACTGTCAGTCCATTAATTTCGAAACGACATATTATATTTGATAAATATCTTCCATGTGTATTGTAATAACTAATGAGCGAATAACAACAAAAATAAATGCATTTTTCATTCTTTTAAAGTAAATCAGATTAGAGAGAAATATTGAGCTATTTGAATACGACGTTTGCTATATATATCTATAATATATTTTTTTACATATTTTAGAAGTTTATAATTAATAACAGGGATCGAGCCTGCAAGCTCTCCACTTCGTTGCGCGAATGGTTTTAACTAGTTATTTATACAAGACACTTTCTTTGGGCTGAATATTGGAAAAGGTAATAAGCTTATGCGCATTGTCTTTAGTTAACACGTGAAAAAGTTATATAGCGATGAACTACACTGTAAAATCATATGGTTTACTCTTATCATTCAAAGTGTCTTTACTAAACAAGGTTATAGAAAATAACCGCATGAATACATAATGAGTTAATACGTTTATTTAGCGAAAAACTTATGTTTGGCTCTTTAACTCATCCTTATATTTTCAATGAATTATTCATATTGAATAATATCTTACTTTCATTTAGAAAATACTCAGCATAAGGAACTGGCCCTTAAAAGTAAGTATGTTTGTTTTTCTTAATAAACTGTGAGAACCACATCATCACGATAATCCTTCCTTCTTGTTCATAGTATTTTGCTATGGGATATTATAGTTATAAAACCGAATAACCTTTGTACGTTGTTTGTATAATTTATTCTAGCTTTTAACCACAAAACGCTAGCACTCACAGAGGCGTCGGAACCGGAGGTGCTGTAACACCCCCACTTTTACATATATGACTTATATAGCAACTGTAAGTTATATGATTATATTAATTTTTGGGGGGCATGCTCCAGCCCCCCCCCCCTCCTTCCTAGATTGAACTGCCTTTGGCAGCAGGGGAACTGCTTTTAGCAGCTCCTTTTACTG
>NW_013669944.1:68693-72887 GCF_000517525.1 Limulus polyphemus
CCTTCCTACGTATTGTAACGTGCCTTTGGTCGAGCAGGGGAACGTGCTTTTAGTCAGCTCCTTTACTGCAGTCTCGGCAACCGCCCCCCCCCCCCCACCCACACACACACTTTGAAACTCCTTCCTACATCACTGGTTCATAACTTTAGTAATAGGTGAACTGCATTATTTTGTTCTATTCACTTAAGCTCAGTTTAAGTCTATCATTATCAGCTTTAGCCAATATCTTAATATTTTCCCTATTTATTGGTTCGTTTCCAGAGGCGTCGCTTGGCACGGCACACGGGCCCCTGCTCTGAATTCCCAGTTAGTGTTTTGAAAAATCAGAATGGCTTATTCTTCTCATCGGGATTTAGGTTATGGAGACCTGGGAGGGCCAGGTGCTAGTTCGAACTCTTCCTCTCTCCTGAACTATTGTTAGTTGTTGATCTTTTGTTTGTTTGGATTTCTTTTGGTTTTTTTTTTGTTGTTGTTGTTACTACTTTCCTTTTCAGGGCCCTGCCCGTTTATTTTGTCTGATTATGATATCAGTTAGTATGGTTATTGTAGCTGTGTTCCGAGAGATTTCTGTTTGTGAATTTACCACTAACTGTATTATATGTAGAAGTAAAGGTGTAGAGTGCTGAATAGCGATTTTTATGATTAATATAATACAGTCTTTTTGATTTTGAGGGTTTCAGTATTGTCTTCTACATTCGTAAAATATGTTTTTGACTACTTCTGTTATTTGATTTACTGTTTGGGATCAGAATAGAAAACCATGGTCGATATAATACCGAGACGCTGAAAATTCCCGCGCCTATGGACCCGATACCCGAATGTTTTGAGCACTTAGCGACGCCACTGTTCGTTACAACTGTATATTGCATATCTCTTAATACTTGAATATAATGTAGGTCTCAAATTTGCATGCTAGTGTATACGCGTTTTTAACTCCCTAGTGGTAGAACCTATAAAGCCTAAATTACATTTAGAACATCTATATGGGTATCGAGAAGCTTTGCGCGAAATTCAACAAACACATTATTCTATACTTATTTCTCGAATATTGGATTTAACACAACATTGCTTTCACATACAAAAAGTCCTACGTTTGAAGAAGAGCTCATAAATGCGCTTGAAAGAATGCGATATTAAATATATAATTTTTGTTGCTCAGAAATTTTGTTTGTTTTTGTTAAGCACAATGCTGCACAGTTGGCTATTTGTGCTTTCCTCATCGCGGGACTCAAATCCCGATTTTTAGTGTTATAAGCCTTCAGATTTACAGCTGAGCCACTTGGGGCTACTTAGAAATATAATTTTATTGAATTATTCTTACATTTAAAATTAAGCATTTGCAATTTTACTTCTTAAGTCATATAGAAAAGATACACAGAACTCTGCTTCAAAACAACTGAACCTTCGTATTTCTATCCAAAATATATTTCATAGAAAATAAAAAAGCAATATTAAGACAAACTATTCCAAATGTCTTCTGGTAACAGCTAGAACACGTTAGCAAAAAGCCACATTAGTGGTAATGGCAGTGTATGGTTTAAGTCTTTAAGAGCTTACTACGCCATCTGTGCGGAATAGCGTTTCTTACCGAATGTCTGATGATCATATTTGTTGATGTTACATTACAACACTTTTGAGTGAGATTAATTCTGAAATACGAGATTTTTTGGCTTGCTTTTTGTTTGTATGGAAATAAAAGAAACAATTGGATGGCTTTGTAAATTACTGACACTGCTGGAATTTCCCCGGGTTACCCCTGAAGATTTTCGTTGTGGAAAATTTAATAAAAAGGAAGGGGTGAGTAATTTTATATTTAAAAGTTACAGATTGGTCGTGTTAATAGTAGTATAACTATTACTATTAGTTCATAATAGAAAAAAAAAAACACCAAAATTATTGTCGTTTAACATAATTTACGGTTTATCAAGTTTATGAAAGTTATAATGCTGCTCTGGGGCTTGCATTGCAAACTTATTGACCCCTAAATAGATTTGTAAACATTTTTCTAAACTATTTATACATTAAATTGCTTATGATTATATGATATGATATATGCTATTAGTATCACCAATATTATGGGCCGACTATCTCAATTACTACAAAACAATAGTATATAAATAATACTAATAACGGGGTAATATTTTTGTACAAGTCCTGCATAAAGTGTAAACATAAATACCATTAATATTGTAACAGATCCCATCAGTTAATGTTGGGGTTATTATGGATTTTATATAAAAGAATGAGTGATATCATCAAATTTTGGAGTAACACTAACAAGCGAAAACAAAATTTTTCAGTATGGGTTATATTATAAAATATGTATACCCAACCAGTAATGGATGGTTAAAAAACAAAGTTGGTAATACAAATGTTAAAGTTGATACACAATATAATGTAATGTGGCATAAGGCAATAGGTGTAATTTTAACTGAATGACTAAACTAGATCCAAGACATGGGCCTTGATAATTTTGTATTTTTGTAACAACAAAGTTTTTATAATAGTAATCTTAGTTGTATTGTAGTAATAACTCCTTCATGCTGTTTGAAACTCATAACATTTCCTCATTTAATCAAGGCAGAGATCATATACACATCAATGTAAAATGCATGCAAAACTATAATAAGCCTTGTCTTATTCTTTAATTTTATCTTGTCCAGAGTGCATGGATAATAGTCCTAATCCAGATCATTTTATGGGTAATAATAGAATTAATCTGAATCATGTATGTATTAAAAGTATTAAAAGTTTTCCCAAGGTTTTAAAGGAGGTCGGATATGCAATTCTCTTTCAGTTTTTGGTAGGTCAATAGATAGTGAGCAAATGCTTGAGAGTTTGAGAGTTGCTGATGTTACCTCAGTTTTTAAAGGAAGTGGTAAGTGTTGCCTTGTAAATTATAGGCCAGTTAGTCATACTTCTGTATTGGGAAAAAATCTGTAGAGAACATCTTAATCAAAAATGATATCGTAAATGAACGTGAATTCACCAAAGGGAAATTTTGCCTTACTAATCTGTTAATTTTTTGAGCCCATTGCCTGTCACCTGGACAAAGGAAATGGTTTGGACTTAGTGTTCTTAGGTTTTCAAAATGCTTTTGATAAGGTACCACAAAAAAAAGATTAGCTATGAAAATTCCATCAGTATAGGTTGGAGAAAGATCAGTTAAAGCCGAAGGCACGAACCTACTGAAGAGATTAAACAAGTAAGAATTTTTACAATGACCCCTTTCTCCTGTACTTAATTTTTACCTATGTAAGAGGCACTAACCCTCCAAAATACTTAGAACTGCAAGGGACAGCTTAAAACATAAACATATACCATGATTCCATAAATAATCAATACTTTTCTTAACCTTAAGCTCATGACTTTAATTGGATTTTAGGGTGGTTAAATTGAAGGAAACAAATGGTTGTTTTTAATGGATTGCTACCAAACTGGACCATTGTTACTAGTGGAGTACCTCAGGGGTCAGTGCTTTGGTCTTTGCTATTTCTTATTTACATTAATGATATTTATAGGGGCATAATTAATGAATTTGAAAGGTTTGCTGATCATATTGAACTCTTGGATATTTCTAGCTGTAGTGAAGATGTTTAGGTATTGAAAAATTACTTGAATCAGTTGTTAAGTTGGGAAAATATTTGGCAAATGACCTCTAATTATTGTAAATGCAAGGTAATGAAATGCATTTTGGTCACACATTTAATGTGGATAGGAACCAATCCAATAGCATGACTGGAGAAAAGGATTTTAGAATAGTGGTGGATAAGTCACTGAAGCCACTGAAACAGTGCTCTGTTGTTAGGAATAAAACTAATAAAATTTTATGGTGTATTTATAGACATATTGTTAAAAACCAAAAAAAGTAATTGTCTCCCTATACAAATCACTAGTTAAGTCTAACTTGGAATGCTGTGCACAGCTTTAGTATCCTTTCTAAATTGAGAGGGTTCAGAGAAGAAATACTAGGATGGAAGGGTTATCTTACAGGGATAGATTGAGATTTCATAACTTATTTTCTTTTGAGAAAAAATCAGCATAAGAGGTGATAAGGTTAAGGACTGATTTATTTTTTAAGTATTTTGAAGAAAATGTGATGAGAGGACACAAGATTTGGAAGAGACAAGTTAGACGGAAAGAGTTCCATATGGCACCCCCCCCCCCCCCACTCAATTTTTAAAAAAATTCATC
>NW_013669944.1:73622-78263 GCF_000517525.1 Limulus polyphemus
GATGAATTTTTTTAAAAATTGAGTGGGGGGGGGGGGGGTGCCATATGGAACTCTTACCAGAGACTCTAGTTAAGACAATTTATTTTTCTAACATAGTGATTAGTACATAGAATATTTTTTTGTTAACGTTAGTGGAAGCCAGAAATTTATAGGAATTTATGAGGGGAAGTGATGATTTTATAAAAGTAATCGGTGTGTTAAAAAATTTTTACTTCTCCCAGGTGGGAATGCAGTTATAGACTTGAAAGACCAAATGATTCTTTGTTTGTTTTGTTGTCCATAGGTTATGTTATGATAAGAAGTAGAACTGAAATTCCCTAAACAATCCAGTTTACCTCTTGTAATTTTTCTTTTACCAAAGTGCACACTTTTGTTAGTAACAAATTATAATAGATGCAGACTTAAGAAATACTATATTAATTATGTTTAACATTATTTATAAATTAGTTTATCTTACCATTTGAAAAAAAATTATATTAGATTGTTTCAAAGTTTTGTTGGGCAGTATCTATGAAAGAAAAACGTTTTTCATACCATCCACAATCTTTTGTCTTTGTTTATACTTATTTAATTCTCTTTAAAAGATGAGTGTTTCAGTGAGTCAAATGGCTTTCTGTGGTTTGTTAAAAAGGTTACAAAATTTGTTTTGAAGCTAATACCAGATGTATGTATTGAAATACAATACAGTGGACAATTTACACATGTGCTGAATGTGCTGTATTTATTGCTTAGTACAAGAACTTACAACAAAGTTTATTATATTATGTCATTTAAAACAAAGAAAATTATTAAATAAATCTCAAACTTTAACTAAAATCCCGGTTACAGTTTTATCTATTTGGACAGCTATTATTCTAGATGTAGAAAGTATTGTCATTTTTGAATTTGTTGTAGAAATCCATATTTTGATAATACAATTAAATGTTTTTCATAATTTAATTATTGTTTAGTTATTGTTAAAATGTTTTTGTCATCAAGAAGGAAACATTAAAGTTAGTTTTATAAGTGCTCAGTTGTCTTTATAAAGTAATATTTTTAAAGTTTTTTTAACATTATGTTTTTTAGTTTGAACCACTAAGACTCTTATTGGAAGAACTTATAACCACTGTAGAAGGAAAGAGAAAAGATGGACGTACAAGAAGAAAAATGCAGTGTGAAACTAAATCAGGTCATAGTCATGTAGTAGACACTTTAATCTAACTTAGTATCTAATCTGCAGTATTTTTTCATTGGTTATATTTTAAAGTGACCAAATATCTATTTTTAGTTACAGTACCAGTTTTACACCAATATGCCCACAATTAAACGCTATTCATGTGAGAAAACTTTTGTGTAAAAGACTCAAAGTATACATTTTGCTATATAACATCATTCTAGCTCAAACTAAATTCATATATTTTACCATTATTTCATTTCTAATTTTATTTTTTCCAAATATCATTTTTACAACACATTGAAATGAAGCTGAGAATCATATATGTTAGTAATACAAGTTTCTTAAGTCTTAGTGTAAGGCACTTTATAATTTACACTCTAGTCCTCTTCCTAATGTAACATCATTTTACTATTCTTGAAATTACAGCAGGCAGTTTGATTGATTCATAGCTTTAATGCTGACAATAACTAGAGCTAGCTCTTTCATTCATTGGCATTTAACAGTTGGCATACAGAATAGTCTTGTATAGTGTTAATACATGAATGTTTTTAAACAAAACATGTCATATGATATATTCATCTATTTTTATTAACTTTATTTTATTTGACAAATTTTATTTCTTAAAATATTTTGTAAATTGTTTTTTGGGACATTATTGGCATTAATGCCGATTTAATAGAGTCCAATTGTTTATTTTTTTTCTCCCAAAAATTATGGTTAAAATAGATTTGATTACGTGTGCAAATTTTGTTTATTGTGGTATCAGCAATTATAAAATGCTTTAGTATTTTCCACGAATTGTAAAAGAAAAAATTATTTTTCATATTTTTTATGCTAAACGTATTTCCATAGATTATCAGCAGAATGTACAAGTTAGATTGATGCAGTTAGGCTACCCTACACCACCTTCATATCAAACCAAAGAGTGTTTATTGAAAGGAGAAAGTAGAGAAATCTTGCTTGCCATTGGATGGTTGTTAGCAGTTCACTCTCCTTTAGAAAATGTGATAAGAAGTTTAATTTCTTCTTCTGTAGCAGGATGTGAAGACAGTCTGTGCATACGGCAGGTATTTGCATCTATTTACATCATACATTATTTAGAATTGATTTGATGTTATTTAATTTATAAAAATCGTTAATAAAGGCTTATAAGTTGTGTTTAACTTAAGTATATAATTGGCAATATATATTTAATTTGTGATGTGTGTAATGTTCATTTAGTTAAGGAAGGTTTTATAAAATTATATTGGATACGTAAATGACTTCTCTGTATTACAGTGCAGTATAAGTCATCAGTGTTTGTTTCATTAATGTCTCAACAATCAGTTAGTATGCTAGTTAAAAGCCAATTGTTTGTAGACAAATATTATCTGCCTTTAAGTTAAACACTGTACAATGCTGAACACTATCACAGGTCCAAAAGATTATTACTGGTACTCTTTAAATTATCTTCTTAAAATTTTGTGTGATTATTATCCCACTGACTCAAGAGGATATAGCAATGACAATGTCTGTCCATCTGTAGACATTACTTTCTGTACAAAAAGTAGAATTCTAAAAAGCAGATTTTAATCAAACTTCACAAGTTACTTCCCTTGGGGCTGGAAAAGAACCTTATTCATTTTGGAGTTATAAGGTAAAGATCACAATTTCAAAGAAATATAAATTAGCTTTTTGTGAAGAGGAAAACATAAAATACACACACACGCAAATACACCATATTTATCAACAGACCAAAATAAATAAAAAGTTAAAAGCTGGGAGATCATCCATGCTCCTGATGGTTAGTTTTTATTTGTTGTAGTGCTATATATATTTTATTTGTTCTTCAGTTAATGTTGAAAAAAATTATTGTATGTAATAAGTACATATACACGTCAGAATAAAGACATCTGTATAGAGGCATGTCACATACAAATCGTAATTTCTCTCTGAAATGACAAGAATAGTTACTATAACGACATGTGTGCCAATTACTGTTATTGTATGGTTTTTGAAGTGTTTACCGATGAAAAAGTAGAAATTGTTTATATATGAAAAATGAGCATATTTTATCTTTCTTTATATTTTCCTTTTAGTATTTGTCTATTAGTTTCATGACTTATTATTTAAGTCATATATATACACACATATCAACATTATTGACAAATTTTATTGGAGTCATAAACACCATTGTAAAAGTTTTGGTTACCTAATAGATTATGTATAGTGTACATATGCATAAATTAACAAAAGTCAATGTGCATTTGCTACAATATTTATGGAAGTCTGATTTAACCATTTATTAAGTGTATGATGTGTGTGATGTTTGTTATGGAAAGCTAAGTCATCATATGGTGTTTCAGGATATTGCAAAATTTAGAATATTAAACATTTCAGATATTTCCTGACAGAGAGACTTATGTTCTATGGTAAAGTAAAAAAACAACAAAATAATTTCTATTATTTTGGAAGAAACTTGTTAACTAGGTATCCAAACTGATCTTTGAGCCAATAATAGGTTTGAACAAAACATTTACGCAAAAAAACAAAATTAACACATACAATGAGAATTACTTTATTTTAATCAGGAGAACAATGATGAAGATCAAGTAGATGATAATCTAGCTACAGTGTCTCATTGTTATGTCAAAGGTCAACTTCAGCAACTAGTATGGTCCATTGGTCACTTGAAACACACTCTGCTTTCCCTGTTGTCAGCAGACCACCAAAGACTTAGTTTACTAAACAAGGTAATAAAAATATTTGTTCTAATTATAAGTTATTAAGCTTATTTTGAGCATTAAAATGAAACTAGGGTTACAAAACTTTTGAAAATAGTAGAAGATTATACCTTATGTACTATTACTTTTCTTGACTTCAATTAAATAATCCTTTACTGCGCATGACACAAGGTTTTAGTGACTTACATTCAAAATTTTATTAAACTACTTTTTGTTTATGTTAAACCAATTAGTATAGCATAAACTTTTAGCTAATAATCCATATCTTCGTAGTATATCTTTTAAGTTCTTAATTTTATAAGGCAATATTTTTAAAAAATCCTGAATTTCTCCTAGTGTGACACACATGACACATTTTCTCCAGGTATCTTCTCATCCCTATTTTTTCCAAACCCCCCTCCCTAGAAATTATGAAATTAAATTTAAATTACTTACTATAAAATTGTCATTCCTCAGACAAACCATTATTTTTATAGCTTTCAATTTTGTTTGGTTACAGAGCTATCACATAGAAAATCAGACACATCCTGTCACATCCTCTCTTTCAGGATTTGTTAATAGTTCTCTCTTATGTTTAATTATATATTACCTATAACTAATAGAAAGTCAAGGTTTTCATCTATCAAATGACGTATTGTATAACATTGTTTTCTGAACAGATAATTGTCAATTTCACTTCTAATTCAACTTTGGTTTCCACAGGAATCACAACGGCTAGCTTGTCGCTTAGTTGGAAACCCAGAAAAATTGTGATTGTTAGAG
>NW_013669944.1:78273-88168 GCF_000517525.1 Limulus polyphemus
AGGAAGCTGCCTGCTTTTTGCATGTTATTAGTCTATGTTCTTTGGTATATTATTTAAATAAATAAAAATTATTAGGTTTAACTGTCGTCGATAGTCGAGAGCAAAAAGAAAGGATACTTGGGTAAGTACTTTATTTCTTGTTTTTTATGTTTATCCTGTATTTATTATTATAAAAGTAACTAAAATGTAAAAAATAGTGATCTCTTTAGGTGAGTTAAGGTTATATTAGGTAAAATAAATAATAATAATATAATAAAAATATTTCATGAAGCATGTACTTCACCAGAACATATGATTTTTTGTATGTGAAAGATTTGTAATGTTTGCTGAAAGACTGTCAAATTTCGTGAAGATACACACATTACATCAAAAGTTAGTAGTATCCAATCTATAAAGACTATATATGAGTACAAAAATGTCACGTGGTCAGTCAAATTGACTGAGCCCGTGTGAAGAGAGTTAAACTTATTATTTACTTAGTTTCAAAGTTTTTGTCAAAGGGATGGCATAACTGTTAAGCAAATCAAATATGACAAAATTAAAACTAAGAGGTTATGAACTGGGGAAATTATTTTGATAAAAATATGGTAAGCATTAATATTTCAATCATTGTAACATCTGTATCAAAGAGAATTGCAACTTCGCTTTACTTTTGGCTCTCTTATCACTCTCTGGTCTCTCATCTGGTCACCGCTATTTTTATTTTTCACTGCTGCATTCTACAAATCTCTGTAGCCTCGACATTAATAACTTACCAACGCAACTTCCAATAATTGTCTGCTTTTAACTCTATTATTATGAAAAAAAACTAAACAGTCAAGAAATATTAACTCACAAGATAAATTAATTAATACTACCTACACTAAACAGTCTTTTATATCTGACACAACTTATTCTGCAGTTTTTGTTAGAAAAGAATGAAATCTCTTACATATGGTGTAGTACTACACACATACACTAAATGTTTCACATAAAAGTATGCATGGCTAGTTAGTAAGATTTGCCATCTTTTTCCAAACAAAAGTCAGCCTTTGGAATAACAATCCCTTCTTAGAAATTTTGCGCATTTCACATGCTTTGTTTTTAAGGCCACATCTTGATTGCCAGTGTAGAATAACTTTGGAAGGTGTTTCCTGGACTATGTAGAATATGACCTACATGCATATCTTGTGGTCTATTCTGAAGGCTACAAGTTGTTTATTATACAGTTCATTACCCATGTGTGTGTTGTGAGGCCTTTTTCAAAGCTACACATTGTTTGTTGCCTATTTTTCTGGAACATATAGAACACAAAATATGCCTGAGAGTGAGAGGGTGTTGCACCCCCCTCACACACACACATACACACAAAGTTTTTAAAACTGACAAGAAGTTTTGAATTAATTAACGTAGATATGAAATTTGTCTCTGGCATTATCAAGTTGTAAATTAGTCATTGAATTTCTCTTGATTCATAATATAAATACTTTCTTAAGTGTATTAACCAGCTGTAACTGTGAAGCTATACGTAGTAATGCTTACTATAATTCTGAATTTTCTAAGTATATCTTCACAAGAATTGACAAGCTTTTAACAAATTTTACAGATCTGTAGTAAAACTTTGTTTTATTTCTTATTTTCTCTACCCTAACACTAACTTAGTGGAATCGTCAATGTACAATGAAAAATAAAAGTTTGAGAATATTAAATAAAATGAGTAATGCCATTTTTCCACTACACTGACTGGAGTATTGATCAGAATGTTCCAACTTACATAATTTTCAAACGTTAACTTTTTTGAAGTCTGTTTCCTTTTAATTTTATGGTTTTACTAGTAGAATGTGTTTCATTTAAAGAAATGTATAAAGATGAAATATTTCACTATATTTGCATTCTTATTTAACCACGTAAAGTCAAATATTTTGCCACTAAGATATACTCTTTCTAAATGTTTTTTTAAAACTAAAAATCATCTCCAGCAATGTTGATACTGCGAGTACTCACCCCAACTCCAAACGTTTTAATTAGTCTTCCCTGTTTATGCACTTGTTAACAGAAATTTCAGAACTCAATAAAACATTTAATTTGTAAACAAAATTTTAGATAATTACATAGTAAACCTATTTGTCAAAGATGCTTATTTCACATATATTTTCTTTAAAATATAAAAATTTAACATACTTTTTATTAGCATAAAATGACAAATCATTTTCTGAAAATTGGCTTTCAAAATATCATTTTGATGTTATAGCATTACATGAAAATTTTGATTTAATGTTTTTGCTGTAAAAAAAGGTTTTTATTAAATTTAACAACACATACACACAGAAATTAACACGTATCCATAACAGTTGCTCTTAATGGGCCTTACACTTATACATATAATTGTTTTTTGAGTATTTCTCTTTTACTTCTTATTTCTTTATTCTTACGCAATGGATGGATGGGCATCTGTCTTCCCAAATGGTATTATTCTGCTGGTAGAACATGTCAAAGTTCTACAAAACATATAGTTGTATTTCAAACCATGGTCTAAAACTAAAGACTATATCAAATACATATTGTAAAAGTTGTTTACAAAACTTTCCTTGTAATCAACATTTTTGATATTTGTACATTTTTAACTGATTGAATGACCATACCTTGGAGTTACATAAGGCTGACCATTAGAAAAAATTGGCTCAGCTAAGTGCAACCCTGGCAGATAGGCATCCATTTTCCCAAATTATATTACTGTAAGATTGCTGTACTTTGTACTTACTGGAGAATTAATCCTCATGTCAAAAATGATAAATCGCAACAGGAGCTATTAGCCATTTTTCTCTAGAGCTAATTTAAGCAGCATTTGATTTTAAGGTGTCACATTACACACACATGCTGAAGCTCATGAAAGTTTAGACATTTTATTTTACTTAATTAAGTTTCATTAAGCTAAGCTGAGAAATTTCTAATTTCTATATTTGAATTACTTTTGTTAAAGAAATATATAACAATAGATAAAATATATACACAAAAACAAGGAAATTTTTTGGACACCCAAAGTTGTGAGACTCAACAAGGCTTACGGAAGAATGTTTTAAATTTTAATTCATGTGAATATGAACTCAATTTACAAGTAAGTATTACAAATCTTGTATATCAGGCCTCGACAAATCCTGGGTGCCAGTTTGCCATGGTGACTAAAACTTTCATTGTGGTGCCTATTATTTGCTTCCATTTTATTCATGTATAGGGCTGTGCTAAAGAGAACTTGAATACAGAACATTTCTGGACTCTTGGAAGTCCAGAAATATTTTCATATTCTTTGAGTCCTAAATTGAACTTGTTAATGACAAATTCGATACTTCTTCATGTTTTTTCAAGAATGAAGTGCTGCAATTGCACAGAATGCTACTAATTTTGTGCCATTTTGTTTTTTTCTTTCTTTCAGTTCAACCAATCAGTGCACATGTTTAGACTCAGACAGGACCAAAGGCAGTTTTAGTTCAGGCAATACTATCAAGTGGTTGTTGATATCGTGATCGGTAGCATGCACTCCTTGCTTTAAAAGTAAATAAATAGACACTGATGCCTCGATTATCCATGCTGGTCTGGGGAAAGGAAAAAAATCACGGATAACAAAAACAGCGGGTAATTGAGGCAATAGTGTATCTCACTAGTTAGCCCATTGTTTAATCTACATAATGTTCTTTCAATACATTTAATTTCTTTGTTTTAAATTATTACTGTCATTTAATCATATTGTCATGAAAAATTATAAAAGTTTTCACATCATCATAATCATAAAAGCCAAGTGTTGGTCAGTCAGTCATGCTCAATTTCTCCAAGTTTTGTAAGTTATACGAGTCCAATTCCACTTTTTCTCCTATAATATTTCCCCTCTTGACTGCCCATTCCTGTTTTAGTTGAATTTAATAGATAACATACGCATAAATAGCTCTTACATTTCGGCACTTTTTCTGCATTAGCTTCCTATCAATGCCTATGAAAAATAAGTAAAAAATCAGTGCAAATTTATGCTTTGGAACTATTACAAAAAAGTCTTTGTTAAAACAGACTGAAGACACTAATTATCTGTAGGGAAGAGTACAATGCATAACTAGGCTACACCACAACACAACCTGAACATACAACTGTAGTTAAAAGTCGCCTGCCATGCAGCACAAAACAGCTCACGATGATTGAAGTTGATTAAAATTTTTAAGAAATCTTAATGTGTGTTTTTGTATACTTTGTTTTTAATCACTAATCAGATAAAGTTAACCAAGCTACAAATATTTTGTATACCTGTCTTCGCAGCTAAAAATAAAAGAGGCAAGGCTAGGCTTGAACTTTTGTAACTACAATTAATATCTGAGTGACAATTTCTCCAAACATGTAAATTATTGTTTGGAATTGTAATGGCACAGTTATTTTGAGAAGATTTGGAGAAAAGAAAAAACTGTGGATAATCGAGGTACTAGTGTAGCCCTCATTTTCCAGTATAAACAGTAGTGAAGTTAGGTTGTGTACAACTGGCTTCTAGATCTGAAAATATTTGTTGAGGCCTGATGTAGATGCCTTAAAACTACTATAATGTTTTTAACTTTATAAATAAGCTACAAGTATGTTAAAACAAAATCCTGTAGCATTTGGAGTAGCAAAATATGATCATCACAAAATTTCACTGACTAATGGTTAATTTTGGGAAAACTAAGTAACAACTTCTACATCTACCACATCTTTTCCTTCACTGGATCTTGTCCTTCCACCTTCACGTTTGGTTTAGTCCATTCTTTTGCCTATGGAACAAGACTACAATCTGGTAATCCTTCCCTTTCTGGGCATTATTCTGCTTGATCCTTCTACATGCATGAGAGCATGGTTTTCAATGTTATTCCAATTGTGACTACTTTACTCCTAATTGTTCTACCATCAGATATCTCCTTTCCCTTTACCAGTCTGTCATACATGGCTCAGCTGTCTCTGCCTTTGCCAATTATTGAGCAGTTTTGTCATCACCATTTTGCTTGCTTGATACCTCGAGATGTTTCCTCCCCTGTTCTCTCCACCTTGTTCAGATCCTTCCTTATCCACACTGTCAGATTTTATAGGGCCATGATTTTTTACAGTAGGTGACTGTGATTTGTTGGTGATTAATTTCAACAATAAACAAACAGCACACAGTCCATTTGTTTTAAGATAATATATATTAAAACAAGTCAAACATATGTATACAAATGTTCATTACACAATTGTATCCAGAGCCTTAAATAATTTTCTTTTTAGTCAAAAGTCCACACAGGCTAGTTCAGTTACTTTAGAACACCCTTTGACAAGACAAATTATTATTCTTTACTCTGTTATTACAATACTATCTGTGATTATTACACTTTGAAAGTCACCATTATACACTCTTTATGACTAAACTCACAATCACCCAGTCTATATCTGTGTCTATCACTTTTCCTTTTACTTAACTTCTTGCACTGACTTGAGCACCAATATATATATATATATATTACCGGCTTGAGGCCTAGAACTTTCTACAAACTACGAGAAATTATGTAACAATACTCACTTAACTCTCTCAATACGAACTCAGTCAAATTTACTGACCATGTGACACACTTCCCACCCTTCCTCCCCACTTCTGGTGCAACTTAGTATCAGGAGGGCAAAAGCATAGAGGGAGCTATTGTGCAGGTAGGTTGTCACCCTACTATTGGTGGATGGCTTTTGCTGGGTAATAATGTGAGTTTAGAAGAGAGTTGCCTAAACACTAGTGGCATGCAAATCTATAAGGCAGATGCACTGAGAAGATTGCTCTGTGTGGAGACGAGTATTTATCAGAAATACATTTTCAGGGAAGGAAAACATTAACTTTTGACAGAGGATGGTGGTACAAAGTACAAGCAAAAAATATATAATTAAAAGAGAAACAAATATTAAAAGGTTAACAGTTGAAATTGTGAATGTAAGAAAATTAAAACTTCACAAAATGATTCAGTCAAACAAGAAAGAAAAAGGTATTGTTAATTTTAGTTTTTATATTTCAAAAGAGGTGTCACTAGGTTCTTAAAAAATTTGGGGATCAGGCCCATAGGCACGGGAATTTTCAACATTTCAGTATGATATCGATCATGGTTTTCTTTTGTAATTTTTCAAGATGCCAACTGGGGATTTGGGGCAATGTCAAATAGAATCAAGCCATGTGCTCTGTATGCCATTGCCTAGCGATGCCTGTTTTTCAACTTTTCATTCCACTGTACGTTGATAATTTCCTACAAATATATGTGGTGTTAAGGTAGAGAAGATTGCAGATAAAAAAAAAACCTCTTGATTTTTATATAGGAGGTTATGAAAGGGAATATGAAAACTGTAAGATGAAAAAAAAAGGATTTTTATTCTTAGCAAGAAAATCACTTTTCTCTCAGACTGACTCAGTAAAGGCTTTTTAAATTCACAGACAAATCTATGGTTGAAAGATTCAGATATGACTTTTAGATTACAACATCTATGATGTTTACTATAAGTTTGCTAAATTTCTTAAAAAAACACTTAGTAAATTCAATGTTATAATATGTATAGGTTCACAACTTCCAAGGTGGGTTATGTATTATTTCACATTTCCAAGGTGGGTCAAGTTGATTCTCTTCATATAGAAAGAGTTACTTTAAACAATAACTAGTATTTCTTTATTAAGAGTTTCCAGAAACACAGGAGGCAGCATTTATTTCATTTTAAAATTGTCTTGTTTTATGATTTTTATTTGTTTTTTAATTATTATTATTCAACTCTTCAGATTTCACTTACAATAATAAGACGTGTGATTTTCTAGAACTTTTGTTATTTTTCTATGTTGTTTGTTTTTTCAACATTCTGTTTAAAATATATATGTTGTTCATTCTGAGGAAAATTTGTTTTTAGGTCCATGAACGCACATATGGAGTACATACCACCCCTATCTACAATCATTTAACTGCCATAGATGTTATGGTAATCTGCCATTCTGATTTACTGGATAAGGTAAACAATGTAATCCAATTGTTCTTGCACAGAATTGTCAGTATTTAATGGATAAAGATATCTTACAATTATGATAATTTTATAAATGATAGTTATAAGAAAGGAAAACTAGTGAAAGCTCAGAGAAGAAGTTTATATATATAGAAAAAAATATATATAAATGAAAATTTTGAATTGAAATTACCTTTCACCCTCAGCACACTCTTTTGTTATTAAGAGGAATTTACTTTCTTACTATCCTATTTTTTAAAGAATTTTGCAATAAAGAAACATGAAAAGTTCTAGAAAAAAAATGTATTACAAAATAAAATTCACATACTCTCAACAGTCAGGCACACGCTGCTTTCTAGAGGCAAAAAGTATCTTTCTTGTTTTTCAATTTGTTTATCAGAAAGACAGAAAAACAGGATTATTTTGTCAAGAGATTAGAGAACTCGTATTGTAGAAGTCTAAAATTGGTGTGAAAACAAGCATAAGGTATTACTTTTATATAAATACTAAACAATGTTACTTATACAGCAGGAAGTCACAATGTAGTAAGCCTTGAACAGATGTGAAATGTGCTTCAAAGCATCGTTATTCATACTGCTGGAAGTAACAATGTAGATTTGCACCCATTTACTGTAGTGCTTCATATAAGTTTAACTGATCTTAGATCATCAATAGACCACTCTCAAGTAGAGTTCATACTGTAATCTCTGAATTGTTTTTATTTTAAATTCACAAATGACTTGGTTGCACTTGTAATTTTCTTTAATATAATCCCAAACATACCCTCTTGCAGTGATTGGGTTCTCCACAATCCATTTATTTTTTAAGCAACATCTCGAGAGTGGTCAATTTGATTTTTTTTATGGGAAAATTATAATTGTTACGAAACACATTTCTCTGTTCCAGTAATCCCATGAAGGCCTATACTTTAGCTTATTGGTTTCAAATTAAGTTTCATTGGTGAATTTGATTCAGCTGAATGTTGAGCATTGACAATAGTTATCTAGTATGCTCTATTGCTCAATGAACTAATGGTATATTTAATTTTTAGGACTTGCGACTTCATGACTACTTATAATTAATGTTAAGAGAGAAAATGTAATGAAGTTAATATAAAAATGTCCATTTTCATTGTTTTCACTTTATTTATAATTAGTTTGTTTATAAAATAAAAAAAGTAAAATCTTCTATCATAATTCATGGAGATTGGACCTAATTTGCACACCATCTCAGGCCCCCAAAGAAGGGAGCATCAATCTGAATCACCCTAGGAAAGGGGCTTTCAGAATTGCAGTATTGCATGGGAACCTCAAAGGGTCTAAGTCTGGCCCTGTTATTTATAATTTTCTGCAAAACACTGATAATATTTTGCAACTGATTTTTAAGATTAAATGTCTTAATGGCTTATTATTTTTACCCATATTTATAAGATTTGTCAACATACCATCCACTTCCAAAACAAAGCATGTCCTTTATTCCATTTCAAGAATGCCTGTATGATCTTTGTCTCTCTCTCAAGGGTTTCTAGGTACTGTAAATCAAACAGGAAAATTGGCATGGCTTAGTGGTTAGGGTGCATGACTCACATCTTGCGGGTCACAGGTTAGAATCCTTATCACACTGAACATGCTCGCCCTTTCAGTTATGGAGGCATTATAATGTGACAGTCAATCCCACTGTTCTTTGGTAAAAGAGTAGACCAAAGATGACTAGCTGCCGTCTCTCATAGTCTATCATTGCTAGATTATGGACGGCTAGCACAGATAGCCCTCGTTTAGCTTTGCACAAAATTTAAAACAAGAAAACAAACCCTTCTTTGGAGCTCAAGGCCCCCATACAATAATTGCATGGGTTACACCCTCTCTAAATCCAGCAAAGGCTAGAGAATATTTTTAGTGTAATGACCCAAATTAGTTTACTCACTTGAAAGACACAAGTTTATATCATATTAATATTTCCAAAAAACATTATCTGTACATGTCAGTCATCAGCTACAGATATTAACCCTTTCGAGAGGGGTCACAGGTAAAAGGCCATGTCATCTTGTTTGTTGACTCGCATTCAAAATTTTATTGAACTACAATTTCAAGAACTTATGTCAATAAGTTTGGTATCAAACTGTAGATTATAATTCAAATTTTAGAACTATATGTTACTCAATTTCTTAATTTAAAAGTAAATATTTAAAAAACACAGATAAACATCGATTTTTGTGTGTCACATGGTATGTTGAATGCAGCACTGGTTCAATTAGATGTTTGTGAAGTCAAAATACTCAAATTACAGATATTGACAAGCTAGAATATAAGATAAGGTCTTATCTTTCCCATTTGCTAAAATATTGCTCTCGTAATAACTCAAACCCAGTGGAACCCCGCTTACCTCGTTCCATTTTTGGAAATGCTCCTTTATATACACTTACTTCTATATATGACCTGAATAACCAATCATTAGTTCTGAATGTCCCCCTAGTGATTTTCTCAGTCTTTCTAATGTACCTAGTGCCAATTCTTTCTTTTGAATCAAGATTCCAATGGGGTAGGTTGTGTCTTTAGTTTGCTCGAATTTCTTTTTTTTTTTTTACCCAAATACAGCTTAGTCACTAAGCTTGATAAATTATAGTAGAATTCTATGGTATTGATTTAGTAATTTATGATTTTTTAGTTATTCAAAAGTATATATAAAACCTTAAAGAAAATATTTTGTTTCATATCCTCCACATGCAAAATTTTTAAAGGCTTAGCAACCTACATCAAGCAGCAACCGAGTGCAAAGGTTGTAACTGGAAGAAATAATTGTTTGCTTTACTTCTTTATTTACTGTTCTATGTTTTAGGAAAAATATGTTAAAGAACTTATTTCAAAATAGTACATAATCTATATACATATATAATGTATAATAATTGAAATTTGACCTG
>NW_013669944.1:89168-95339 GCF_000517525.1 Limulus polyphemus
GGTACAATATAGTATAAAATAATAGATATATATATATATATAAAGGTATAATGTTATGAGATTTAAGCTATTTTGTCTAAACTATTTATGTTTTCGTGTTATAATTTGTGTTCATTCTAGAATGAAAGAGGCATAATTTATATTTATTTTCTAATTTTATATGGTGGTTATCAGATAAGTCAAATCTACCAAACCCATACAGAGATTCGTTAGTGAAAATAACAGATAAAATATAAAGTTTTTTCTTAAGAAATGTTTGATAACTATCCAGACATTATAAATATTTTGCATGTTAAATTTCAAAATTTTCTGATGCACAGTATTTTTAATCTTAAAATGAAAATTACTTTGCATGATAGATAGGTAAGATGTGACAAGAAAAAAAAGGCACGAGGGAAACATTGCTTTACAAACCTTAAGACTTAATATAAAAATTAGATATTTTGCATATGAAAGCATTGTAATGTTTGCTGATAAACTGACAAATATCGTTAATGTTTGCTTACTAATTTACAAGTTATAGCATGAAAACTATAACAAGCACATGAGGTTGGTTCCAAGGACCAAGCCCGGGTTGAAAGAGTTAACATATATTCCAGTTACAAATATTCATCAAAATCCTTGCTGAGATTACACATCTTACAATTTTTCTATGTTATCCAACTGATTTGTCAACTTGTACTGTTTCTTATTTGTATTTATAGCTTACTCATAATCATAATTACCATTCGGTCACAAATATAAACTGAAAGTAAAGTTTATTTCATTTGCAGATAATGATTTATTAACACAAGCTTTTTTATGACTACAGGAAAGTGTTACAGATTTGAAAATTCAAGAAGGAAGTCACATTTATATGGTGAAAATGAAGGAAGAAAAACAGCATAAAGCTGTAGAAAATAACAATAAAACACGAGCAGTACCACTGTTAAATCAGGTGAGTATGTGTCACAGTCAAATGTCTTAGATTTCTTTACCTTCTAGTAATTGTTTTTGTGTGAATTATTACAGTTTAAATAAACATTATTTTTGTGAGGGCAAATTTCTACTAGTAAGTTTTCTTAGTGTGTTGAGAATAAAACAAAATGGTCTCTAACTTTTTTCTTGCATAATGTTTTTTCAGCCACTTAAAGAAGACTTCAATCACCTTACAAACGGTTTTAGAAACACATCATTACCATTATATGGACCACGATTTGCTCTTCTGAGAGACCAAGAAACAAGACCACCTGATCTAGATTCTGTGGCTGAATATTCCAACAAATTAAAAGAGTGTTTGAAACGTGATAAAATGGAGTTGACAGTGTGTCAAGAACAAAGCATAATTACACTACAAACATATATACGTAGAAGAAAAGACATAATATGTTTACCTCCGTAGACATATATGTAAAAGAAAAGTTTGTTTACCTCCATAGAAATATGTGTAAAAGAAAAGAGTTTATGTTTACCTCCATAGACATGTGTGTAAAAGAAAAGTTTGTTTACCTCCATAGACATGTGTGTAAAAGAAAAGTTTGTTTACCTCCATAGACATATGTGTAAAAGAAAAGAGTTTATGTTTACCTCCATAGACATGTGTGTAAAAGAAAAGAGTTTATGTGTACCTCCATAGACATGTGTGTAAAAGAAAAGTTTGTTTACCTCCATAACATGTGTGTGTAAAAGAGTTTGTTTACCTCCATAAACATATGTGTAAAAGAAAAGAGTTTGTTTACCTCCATAGACATGTGTGTAAAAGAAAAGAGTTTAAGTTTACCTCTGTAGACATGTGTGTAAAAGAAAAGTTTGTTTACCTCCATAAACATATGTGTAAAAGAAAAGAGTTTATGTTTACCTCCATAGACATGTGTGTAAAAGAAAAGAGTTTAAGTTTACCTCTGTAGACATGTGTATAAAAGAAAATACAGTATATGTTTACCGCCGTAGGCATATATACATAGAAGAAAAGACATTATATGTTTCTTTCCATGACCACTTTAAAAAAAAATGAGAAAAAATAATGAAGATAAAGTAGTTAGTGGCAAATAAAAAAACAATGTTAAAAAGAGGAATATATAATGAGAGAAAATTGGGTTATTTTACAAAACCCAAAAAACTTTTTTAGTCTGTGAAAACTGCGCAAGGGAATGTGTGATGAGTATATTTCTGTGCAACAAAGTTAACTTTCATGTAAATCGCTATAGCATTAATATCTCTTTTGCTTGTGTATTTAGCTACGAAATTACTTTTGACTAAGATAAAATAAAAACTTATATTGAAAGGAATATGCATTATTACTTATTAAAATCATGTAATGCATAAGTTAAATGTTCCAATTTTAGATCTTTTTTTTTTAAATGTGCTTGTATTTGACCTTTTATAAAGGCTGTATAAAATGTTAAAATATAAATATATGCAATTTTTTTCAAACAGTATCATGGCATTTTATTTCAACTGCAGTGAGCTAAAAAAAGGGTATTTTTACTATAGTTATAATTGAAAACACACATTATCTTCTCTAACTTAAGAGTGACAATTACTATTTTTATTTTACGGTATTTTAAAAACCAAAATACAATAAGTGATAATGACATACCCGAGTTTATGAGTCATGCCTCGTAAAAATTGAAATACAATAAAGTATACTGTAAAGAAATACCTAGGTTTACATTGAATTCCTTGCCACATAAAAACTGAAATACAATAAGCATACTATAATGACATACCTAGGTTTACAGTGAGCCTTGTTTTCCATAAAAAGTTGAAGGAGTCATAAAAATGGAATATAAATTATTTTTAATAGACAAAATGATTTTAATTGTTTAAGACACTGTCTGAAATGCTACCAAAATAGTATTTTTCACTCTACAAGTAATAAAGTAACTACAAAACAGTGGTCAGTGGTAGCTTGTTGTTCAAAGTCAGCACTTCCATTGCTACTAGAATTCTGGACTTACCCAATGACTCAAACTTACTGGAGTCCAGTCATCAACTTTCAAATAATAAGTATTTCTAGATTCTTTATGGTATGACATATTTATTCTTCACATCTAGGAAAGCTCTTCAAACCACAGATTTGTCTAAAACTGCCAAAGGTTATAGTTCTGATATGGCTCTAGTCACTGGATGAAGAATCATTGCTAATAACTCCTGGTCTAGGTATTTCACGTTTTGGTAGTGACAAGTGTTCAATATGCAGTGTAGTAATTGACATGTACATAGGAATGTCTTGGCAATAGACTGTGAAGTTACTCTGACCTTGTATCTATGTCCCCGCATGATGTCAGTTCCAAAAATGCACTCTTCTTCAATGTCAATTACTCATACATGATGAGGTGCAAAAGAACTTTTACAGTAAGGGTAACTTCCAACTTCTCTTTTGCTGGAACTTTATGACCACCTTCTGTTTGCTCCAATCCTCCTTTTTTCATTTCTGGAAGTAATTTCCCATCTTTCATTAACACATTGGGATTAACTGTAGAGCCAGTGTCAATTGGCATACTGCAAGATTATCCATTAACAAGCCTATGGACTCGTTGTTGGTTTTTCTAAAATAATAAACTTCATTTTTTCATTTCAGATAGATGTAATATTTCCAGCAGAATATTGCAATATATCCAATGAATTCCTGTTTTGTTAATGTCTCATTAGTCCTGTGTTATTCCTTTGATTTGAGTGGACTTTGTCTCTTAGGCTTAGTAACAGCTTTTGATTTCTTACAGTTTTGGTTGTAATGGCCAGGTTCTTCCACATCTCTAACAGTTACCTCTTCTAGTATCTTTCAAGAAAAGGCCTGACATGGCCTGGTGATTAGAGTCTTCAACTCTCAGTCTGTGAATTGTGGACTCGAATAAAACAAAAATGAACATGCTTGCCCTTTCAACCATTGGGGCATTATAATATGATAAAAGAGTAGGCCAAGAGTTAGCAGTGGGTGGTGTTAATTAACTGCCTTCTCTTTAGTTTATCACTGCTAAATTAGGGATGACTAGTACAGATAGCTCTTGAGTAATTTTGTGCAAAATTCAAAACGAAACAAAAACATTTAAGAGGAATTCTTATACCTTATAGGTCTTTGTCTGTAATCTCTGGCAATATAGCCCTTCAAGTTACGCTTAAAGCATCTATTGTCGTGTGGGTTATTTTCCTATATTCTGTTTAACTAATTGCCTGACAAATACTTTCATTTCTTCTACACTATCAATAGGGGGAGGGGGGGAATTGATGTTTCAGAACTACAGAATATTCTATTCCTGTAACTTCTAGATGCAGCTTTGATGGATTCAAGTTCCATCATCAACTTCAGAGCTTCTTTTAAGGATGTATACCTACTTCTGCCTAATTCTCATATCTTCATCTATTATGGCATCTATAAATTGGTCATGTGCCAATGAATCCATCATTTCACGTGGAACGTCTAGTTAAGATAATTGGGCAAGCCTTAGCAAATCTTCCACAAGTATAACTAAGACGTCTTCTTTCCTACATACCCTGTTTTGGAAATTTGATCTGAATACTTATTTCTTGTGTAACACTCTAAACTTATTGGGTAAAGCAGCCACCAAAGCTTAATAGTTGTTACAGTTCTCCTGCTGGGAATTTAGTTAATGTTGTAAAAACCGGTCCTTTGAAATATGGATAGCTTGTTGCTCACTATTCCACCCATTCACCCTGGAAATGATTTTAAACTGAGCCTAGGATGACTCTCATAGTACCTAACCATCATAGTCTATTGGTTTCTTTATTGGCCAATGTTTGAACTGGCTAGCTAAGTTCTACCTCAATGATGCTCTTTTCTACATCTTTAATAACTTTCTTTACTTCATTTCTGACGTAGTCCATGTCCTTTTGTACTTTTCAATATTTTTATTACTGCCTTTTCATACTTCAATAATCTTATTTGTTGTACTCTCTCTACGTCTTCAATGGCTTCATCAATCTTGTCTTCAATCAGTTATTTTTAATTCTTCTTTAGATAGTACGTCACATTCTTTTAAACTCCTCTCTTACATTCCTGTCTCTTATCTCTTGACCTTCTTTTAATTTCCTGTCACATTCTTCTAAATTTCTGTCCCATTTTTTCCTGGTCTTATTTTGATTTTCTATCTCTTTTTTTTTCTCTAAATCTTGTCATAATAATTTCATAATCTCCAGAAACGCTTCACTCTCAGTCCTTGACCTCGTGGTCTTCAGCTTCACTGTTGAAGTTCAACTTCAGTATATTCAAAGTTCTATTTTATTTTAACGATACTAATCTCACTTCTTATATAAGTATTTGTAACATTGTTTGTTTGTTTTTATTAGTGGATTCTTTTGAATTATCTGACGAAAATAATTCAACGTTCGGTCTAAGTAACACTAACAAATTAGTTTATTTTCTCCTTAGTGTTTCTGCATAAAATTTTACACTTTGTAACTTTAAATTTATAGACCTAAGTAACTCTACAAATGATACTCAAACAAAACTACCTGGATTGACCTCAAAAAAAAATATGCGCAGCTTTTGATCAATAAAGTAGATAAAAACACTCTCAGACGGATTAACTTTATCTATGATTCTCTCTTCAAGCTAACTTAGCCAATTGACTAACTCATTTGTATTTATAATCTAATCCTTGTTCTAGATATTTTACAAAGCCTCTCGTTCATTAATATTCCCGAATATTCTAGGACTAATGAGATGCACCTTCTAGCTAACTAATATCTCAGTTACAATATTAAAAATATTGTTACGTCTCCGTTTCTTAATTAATTTTCCGTAACTTCGTTCCGACGAAATTTTAGCGACACAACTCCTTACTTAATAAAACTGGTTTATTCTTTCTGAATATAACTTTACGGTACACTTAATTTCAACATTCGCGCTAAAACAAACGCTATAACGAACGTTAACTTCAACAATACTCTGACTGCAGATCAATTACTCACTACTTACACACACATTGTTGTCACGTTGTGAGCGTCCTATTTATATACCAGAAAAAACATATATCTAGTAAATGCTAGGGCGTTCACGAAGGAACAAGATACTTCCAGAAAATAGGCGGCGTGACAATAGTCACGTGGCCCCGCTGACGCAACACTGCCCCTCCTTAGTATTGTTCGTCTCGAACAATAACCACATACAATAAACCAATAACAATAACTTAATTAAATGCACAGAATTACAAACACAAAATTACAATTCAA
>NW_013669945.1:0-3088 GCF_000517525.1 Limulus polyphemus
CAGCAACCAACAAACAAACCCATAAATCATCTATTGTTACAGAGAAGAACACCAGCAACCAACAAACAAACCCATATTAATACTAGAAATAAACGACCTTATAACACCAACATGTTATTTTTATTTAATTAGACATTCAACGTTTCGCTTTACAGCATCTTCAGGAGCGTTCACTAAAACACAAACAGAGACTGACAGTACAAAGCTAAAATGTGGACCGAATCCCGATAGAGAGAAGAAAAACATCTGGCCTAAGTTCCCTCTATTATATGTAATTATTAAACACATTTTGTTAGATGCCACAATACCTAAGTTCCCTCTGTTGTGTATAATACGTATTGTTAGATGCCACAATACCTAAGTTCCTTCTGTTGTGTATAATACATATTGTTAGATGCCACAACACCTAAGTTCCCCCTGTTGTGTGTAATACATATTGTTAGATGCCACAATACCTAAGTTCCCTCTGTTGTGTATAATACATATTGTTAGATGCCACAATACCTAAGTTCCCTCTGTTGTGTGTAATACATATTGTTAGATGTTTATGAGCTCGGAACTACTGTCGGGTTGCTGAACTGAAATCTTTTTTTTCCTAGCTATATTTGAATAATTAGTTGAGAGTATTTTCTGTAGAGTAGTAGTTCAGTGATTTAGGTTAAGCTTACAAAAACGATTGTTAATACATTAATTTCATTTTACCGATTATATATATTTCTAGTAAATATTCCCTTTTAATTCATGTTTGTTTAAGTAACGGCTATCTAACCAATCATCGTAAAAACATCTGTCCCATCAAAACCCTTACTTACAAGATTCTCGAAAAAATATTAGTTTTTGTATTGTTAACCACGAAGCTAAACAATGGGCTATTTGCGCTGTGCCCAGCACAGGTATCGAAACCCGGTTTCTAGCGTTGTAAGTCCACAGACATGCCGCTGTGTCACTGGGGGGCGTGTACCGTTTTGTTTGTCTGTAGCTAAGCACAAAGGTACACAATGGGCTATCCGTTCCCTGCCCACCACGGGTATCGAAACCCAGATCCTAGCGTTGTAGGTCCACAGACATACCGCTGTGCTACTAGGGGTCGTGTACTGTTTGTTTGTCCGTAGTTAAGCACAAAGCTACACAATGGGTTATCCGTTATCTGCCCACCACGGGTATTGAAACCCGTATTCTAGTCTTGTAAGTCCACAGACATACCGCTGTGCCACTGGGGGTCGTGTACTGTTTGTTTGTCCGTAGTTAAGCACAAAGCTACACAATGGGTTATCCGTTATCTGCCCACCACGGGTATTGAAACCCGGATTCTAGTCTTGTAGGTCCACAGACATACCGCTGTGCCCCCCCAGTGGCAGATCCACAATTTCTTTTTCTTTTTTCTGTAATTCTAATCTTGTGAAGCAGCGAGGGTGAAAGAAAGTCCATACATACACACACACGTTCTACTTTATCAACTTGCTAGACACGGGTAAAGAAACGGCATTTAGAAAAGGGATTAGACAGCCAGATATCTTGTCGTGAAAAGCCTTTGATGCTGTATTGAAATCTATTCTGCCGTCTTACTCTTACTCGAGGCGTAAGAAAGTCTTCGACGCGCGTGAATCAACGCATGTAATTACATTTAAACACGAATCGTAACATACAGAATATCAATGTATTATAGACGTTTGGTTCTCTCAAAATAAAGAACTCGCTTCAAGGGCTTTGATAATGGAGAGACAGCCCCTTTTTGGTGTTATTTTGATCTTTATACTTTTGATTAAAGGATCTGATGGATGGAAGAAAATCTGATTTCACTAAACAGAAATTCATATTTTTTTAACGTTTTATTTGATAGCACCTATTTGAAAAAAATGTGCATAAAATAAGAAATATTTACCCTATCTTTTCAATTTAATTTCCATCTATACATATAATAATTGTTCCTTTAACATAAGCCCTCAGTGGTTGAACGCTATAAATTGGGTTTCGATACCCATAGTGGGCATAGAATAAATAGTCCATAGTGTAGTTTTTCGATAAACAACAGTTTGTTTGTTTGTTTGTAGTATAAGCACAAAGCTACACAATGGACTATCTGTGCTCTGCCCACCAGGGATATCGAAACCCGGTTTCGAGCGTTGTTACTCCGCAGACATACCGCTGTGCCACTGGAGGGGGGGGGGCGGTAAGAACACACAAACAAATCTTTAACATGCTGCAATGAATGTAACACTGCTAACTACTATAAATTATATGTATATAATCTTTGTTTTTTTAACATGCTTCAAGCAATATAATACTGTTAACTGCAATAATCTTTATAATGAGATTCAATATCTGTCTGTCACGTAATTCACTTTAAACAGCTGGTCACACCGACTTTTAGGTTGTAACAAACGAAACGTTTCGGTCCCGAGGTTCGCACAGAGGTAACATTTTTCACTCAATCCCTTACAGAACCCGGGTATTACGGGGATTCCCCGAAAGTGAACCCCAAATTTGCCATTAATTGATTTGACATATTAATTACCGTTCGTAACTTGGTTAAAGAAATTAACTTTGCATTATAGCGGCAGTAATAAATAAACTGAAAAAGTGGAAAATAGTAGTTAAGACATTAAAGTTGCATTAATACTGCCCTGTAAATGTGGGCCACAGGCCCACGGATTCGCTAATATATACACATATTCTTCGTTTCTTTAACATGTTTCAAAGAATATAATATCATTGCGTTTTTTTGTTGTTGTTTCTCTGTTAAATTTCGCGCAGAACTATTCAAGGACAATCTGCGTTAGTCATCCCCAATTTTGAAGTTAAAGACTAGAGGGAAGGCAGCTAGTCAACACCACCTACCGCCAACTCTTCAGATACTCTTTTACCAATGAATAATGGGATTGACTGTAACATTATAACGTCCTCACTGCTGAAAAGGCGAGTATTTCGACGACCAGATTCGAACCCGAGACAAGTGCCCCAATTACCATACCATCAGTGTGCACACCCACACTGATAATACATAAGGTTGTCAAGAAATTAATGTCGCTATTTTTTAGATGAAAAAAACCCTAACAACTTATATATCAAAACAAGACATTTATTAAAT
>NW_013669945.1:4066-10345 GCF_000517525.1 Limulus polyphemus
GCAAACATACCGCTGTGCCACTGGGGGCCTCTTCGGTTACTCTTTTACCAACGAAAAATGGGATTGACCGTCACATTATAACGCTCCTACGGCAGAAAGGGCGATCATGTTCGAGGACGTGATTCGAACTCACGACCCACAGATTACGAGTCGAACGCCCTAACCACTAGGCCATTTCTTAAAAAAAAATAATAAAAGTAAGTAAATTTAACAAGAAATGAATTTATAAAAAAACTCGTATAGTTTTAAATATACGTAACGTTAAGCTAATAATTTTTTTTCACAAAAATGGAAAGAGCAAACTACCTAATATTATTACACCTGAACAGGTGTAAGTAAACTGTGTATGAATATTGATCTGAAGTTTGCTAAAGTAGCGCCCTCTAGAACGTTACAAATTCAGTTACCTTATTCCCATTTAATTTTTCACTTAATACAAATAAAAAAGAGAAACAAAAACCTGTTTCAATTGTTATAATTTCATGAAAGGAAGATATAAAATTAAAGCAACTTAGAAACACGTTCATCGTTAAATTCTCTTTTCCTAGTATTAAGTATTTTTTTAAAAGTTTCTCAGTACTTTTTTTACAAATAGTGTCACAAACCTTTTAGCCCTCTGCTTATATTTAGGGTAGAGGGATATTGAACGTGTCTTTTTATATTCATTGTATAAGCCTAAAGCAGTTTTGATAAAAGAATTAGCACAAAGGATCACATATAAAGTGTAATAAACTTAAAAGCAATTAATATTGTCAAGAGTTTGCTAGAGACGTTACTGCAACAACTGTTTTTCGAAAAACAAACACATCCAGAAACATTCAGCAGTCTGACCTAAAAAAAAATACATCTGTCATTGGATGTTAGACAGAAAGTCTGATAACATTTTATGTACTGTAGTGTTAGAGCTTTTTATCACTTAAGGTAAAGTACAGAGGCAGTAATGTAACGTGGGAAACTTGTAAAGTACATAAGTGTGTGAAGGCAGTTCTTTTGATGTTATAAAAGAGGGCACGCATTTAGTCAGCTATGACTATTAGCCCTGTAATCCAGCCCAAATGGCATCATACTTCCAAAAGACTTTCGTACCATATAAAGAACGTGTTAACATGGTATGTTTTTCGTATTCCATATGTCAAGTTTTGTTACATTCTTATAGACAACAGGTATAAAATTACAGGTGTTTACTTAAGTTTAATTTATGGTGAGAAGTTCTTGTAGTTGCTTCAATTACTAATATATATAATTTTATTTTTATTTCTCACTGTTTGTTTGTTTGTAATTAAGCACAAAGCTAAACAACAAGCTATCCGTGCTCTGCCCACCACGGGTATCGAAACCCGGATTCTAGCGTTGTAAGTCAGCAGACACACCGCTGTGCCACTGGGGGGGGGCTTTCCTCACTGAAACAAAACATTCTTCGTGATATATTTTGTTTGTTTGTTTGTTAAGCACAGAACTACACAATGGGCTATATGTGCTGTATCCACCACGGGTATTGAAACCAGGATTTTAGCGTTATAAGCCTTGAGATTAACGCTGAGCCACTGAGGAGGAGGAGCGGTGAGGACAAGGGTAGAAAGTAGCAAATAACCTGCTTGGGCGAGATTGGGCTTTAACAGAGGCTTCAGATTTGGCGTCAGATGCCGTCTCATCGAGAGAATAATAAGACTACAATGCAGATGAATGGGGTTTGAAATCAATACGACAATGTGACAGCGCGGTGACGATACAATAAACGCTGTCCGCCAAAATTTATTACTTTATATCCACGTTTAGGCTAAGGGTAGCTGTAATGGTTTTGAGAGTTATCAGTCCGTGAGTGTCATTTATCTGTCCAATAATTTCTCAACTCGCGTCCATTTCAAGCCTTGCGAACTGGAATAGCTTATGACAATTAGTAATAACACAGGTAATTTATAGACCGTCGATATTAAGTTCGTGTTTAATCAACGGAAACCCGAGAGATATCAAGCATGATCTGTAAACAGTTCATATCCTGTTGTCGGTGATGCTACATTAATGAGTGAAACAGCTCGTGCAGGGATACGTAAACCTCTTTCATCTTACGTTTCGAGTATCTTTAAGTGAAAATAAGGCATCAACTTGTACAAAGAAACAAATGTAAGGATCAAATCGTTTTATATTCTGTTCAAATGTATTTTTAGGCCTGTTAGTTAAGTAAAATTTGATTAGCATTCTCCAAAATCGCATTTCGTTAAAACTATTTCAAAATAACAAAACAGATATACGAAAATCTACTATTTATGTTTCATGCCTTTGTGTAGCATTTTTTTGTAACCAACCCAAATAATCTTTATGTAAAATTATTTTGACACTTCAAGAGAAATTTAGCAAAAGAAAAGGAAAAACAGCACCCCGGGGGGTCAACGGTAATTTTACGGGCTTACAACACTAAAATCGGGAGTTGCATTCCAGCGGTGACAGGGGGGTAGACAGACCATTGTGAAGCTTTGATCTTAAACAAAATGAACAACATTAAGAAAATAAAACGAACAGTGTTAGATGAAATTGAACAAGATTAACCTGTGTCTCAACGTGACGTTTCGTTGTTCATTTTTAAGCGCAAAGCTACCCAGTCAACTATCTGCCCTGTCCCCATCTTGGGTGTCGAAGCTAAACCACCCAGGGAAAAACAAATGAGGTATTCATTGCGTTTGATATATAGCCAGGTTTAAATCAAACTTGGACAAGTTACGTTATAAACCACGTTTAGATAACTACAACTGAACTGTGACATCATAAATATAATTAAAAATCGGGAGGCATTTACGAACTAGGATGATACAGACCTTTTGTGGTCATTGGCTTTCAAGAGTATCGATCTTTTTATCGAGAGATCTGGGTTGTCAAAAACAAAAGTTTAAAGAGCAATCTTAAAGAATTTTTTTTTTTCGAAATTTACTTTCCAGCATCAGAAAGTAAAATGTTTCTTTTTTTAACAGAATGATTTTCAGTTTAGTGTTTTAATATATGTATGTTATTTATTTATAATCTTGTTTATTTGTATGAAATAACTAAGTTGTAGGAAGCATTGTTAAGTACGATTCAAATCGTCCTGATTTTTTGATTAATATAAGATGTTATTTGTATGTCTATAAATTTCTTTTTCGACTTAGAATAAGAACCAACTTTTTTGAGTATCATAAAACAAAAGCAAAACAAACAAATTAAAACTTTATAGGTCTTGATCTGAAATTGATTGTTATTTAATTTGATTCAATATTAAAATCGTGACCAGTATTAAACAAAGAAATACGTCGATAGGTATGAGTAAATATAGTATATATATATATATATATATATTTAAAACTTTTTTATTGTCGGAGTATAATTTCTCCGAAAGGGGGCCAAAGACCGCCAGCAAAAATCACCTGTTTTATTAACCACTCGTAATATTCTACAGTAGTGTGTTGTCTGTCAGTCAGTCAGTAGAAACTAAAATTACATCACATAAGGGTAGCATAATTTTGCGATTTGTACTGTCGTGACGTCAGTAAAACGTGCGCATGCCATGAATCACGAGAAGAATTATAAACTCTGTAGAGTACAACACAGTAAGTTTGTTTGTTTGTTTGTTTGTTTGTTTTTAATTATGCACAAAGCTACACAAGGGCTATCTGTGCTCTGCCCACCATGGGTATCGAAACCCGGTTTCTAGCATTGTAAGTCCGCAGACATACCGCTGTGTCACTGGGGGGCAACACAGTAAGACATATGAACTTCAAATGCAAGAAATACAAATATTTGTTACTCTTAATTTTGGTTTTATTTACTCTGGAAACAGGACACTTTCGGGGATCCTGCGGAAGGAGCATCTAGTATATACGGTTGCAAAGTTTCACGAGATTAACCTGGTACAACATGTACAACAACTACAAGAAGGTTATATATGCTTATACTATAATCATAGCTCATTTCGTAAATAAATACACGATATTTTTATTACCCAAACATTTCTAGATATGTTTCTGTTATATACTAAAAACACACTTTATCTTTTAGGATTACCCCATCTGCGTTATTACGTTACTATCAGCGTAATAATTGGATTATTTGTGTTTTAGTGATTAAAAAATACGGCATTGAGTAATAAGTAGTCAATTTTAAAAGATGGTAAACGAACGAAGGGGGTGTTGGTGGTACTTCTATATATGTGGTCTTTATCCGATATTGCTGCTGTCGAGTTAACTGTGTACCAAAGTTTGTTTGTTGAATTTCGCACAAAGCTACACGAGGGCTATCTGCGCTAGCCGTCCCTAATTTAGCAGTGATAGATTAGAGGGAAGGCAGCTAGTCAACACCATCCACCGCCAACTCTTGGGCTACTCTTTTAGTGGGATTGATTGTCACATTATAACGCCCCCACGGCTAAAAGGTGAAGCATTTTCGGTAACAGGGATTCGAACCTACGACCCTCAGAGTGCGAGTCGAGCGCTATAACCACCAAAACATATTAGACATAGATAAGTTCAAGAGAAAACTTATGTCATATTCCTGTTTAGTGTTTGCGTATGAATCTATAGCTTGAAGACACAACGTACGAATTAAATTGTTATTTCAATCATAATACTACTCCGCTAAAAAAAAAAAATCCCTGATTTAATAGCACATTTTGTATTATACATTACAGATAACCCGAAAATCAACTTAAAAAGTTATATATATATATACATATATATGAACGACCCTATATGATAAACTCATTTCTACTCTGCTGTGTAATTTCTTCGTATTTTTTCTTTTCACATTTTTCAGTGGCGGTAATTAAGATGTATTAATTATTCAAAAGTCAAAAAAGAGATTAACTTAAAGTTTGAATAATTATTTTTAGTATCTTAAATGTTTTTTTGGCTAATGAGAAGATAATCCTAATTACCAAAAGAAAATCGCCGGAAGGAGAGAACCAATATAATGCGTATTAGGCTTGTGCCAGACCAACCGAACTGTTGCTATGGGTTTCAGCTTTAAGTTTGATAGTGATCCAGAGTATTTAACGGCCCGATAAATTCCTAATGTCTTTGTAGTGTCTGTAACTATTGAACACTGTGAAGTATTATTGTGTTAATAGTCTCTTAGAACGTTAATTTGTTTGTTGTTAGGCACAAAACTACACAATGGGCTATCTGTGCTGTGCCCACCACGAATATCAACACCCAGTTTTTAGCGCTAAAAACCTTCAGACTTACCGATCAGCCACTTGGGAAGTAACTAAATGAGGGGTCATCAATTGTTATGGGAACTAGCTGAGAGTGTTTGTTTCTTATGAATTCCGCGCAAAGCCACACGAGGGCTATCCGCGCTAGCCGTCCCTAATTAACAGACGTTAATTACTGTATTACTTACAACTAATGACATTAAGTCCTAACTTAATATTTCCTATATAACCTAGAGGGTTTTGATTCCCATAATAGTAACCCCGAATCCCATTTTTATAATTTTTTTTACTTTTTATATTCTTTTTTTTAATCTTTCCTCAGAAGCCCCCGATGGGTCAGCAGAAAGTTTATAGATTCACAACGCTAAAATCCGGGGTACGATTCCTCGCGTTGAACAAATCGCAAATGGCCCCCTGTGTAGCTTTATGCTAACAAATAAACTACTCTCATAGAGTGATCGGCCCGGCATGGCCAGGTGGATCTGAGGGTCGCGGGTTCAAATCCCCGTCCCACCAAACATCCTCGCCTTTTCAGCAGTGGGGGCGTTATAATGTGACGGTCAATCCCACTATTCGTTGGTAAAAGAGTAGCCTAAGAGTTGGCGGTGGGTGGTGATGACTAGCTGCCTTCCCTCTAGTCTTACACTGCTAAATTAGGGACGGCTAGCGCAGATAGCCCTCGTGTAGCTTTGCGCGAAATTCAAAAATAAACAAACATAGTGTGACAGCCACAAGTAATGAAATTATTTTGTTTAATTTTTTACTGTAAAAGGAAATATTTCCTCAGGAGATGTTTCATAATAACCTCAAATATGATCCGCTCTATTTTAGATCACAAATATGATCCGCTCTATTTTAGATCACAAATTTGATCCGCTCTATTTTAGATCACAAATATGATCCGCTCTATTTTAGATCACAAATATGATCCGCTCTATTTTAGATCACAAATTTGATCCGCTCTATTTTAGATCACAAATATGATCCGCTCTCTTTTAGATCAACTAAATTACGTGACTCCGTACTACTATTTAGACTTACAACTAAATAGTAGACTACGTACTACGTTATTAGACTAACTACGTAATTACGACGTACCGTAC
>NW_013669945.1:10556-19187 GCF_000517525.1 Limulus polyphemus
CGCTCATTTTAGATCACAAATATGATCCGCTCATTTTAGATCACAAATATGATCCGCTCTATTTTAGATCACAAATTTGATCCGCTCTATTTTAGATCACAAATATGATCCGCTCTCTTTTAGATCACAAATATGATCCGCTCTATTTTAGATCACAAATATGATCCGCTCTATTTTAGATCACAAATTTGATCCGCTCTATTTTAGATCACAAATATGATCCGCTCTATTTTAGATCACAAATATGATCCGCTCAATTTTAGATCACAAATTTGATCCGCTCAATTTTAGATCACAAATTTGATCCGCTTTATTTTAGATCACAAATATGATCCGCTCTATTTTAGATCACAATGAATATCAACTCAAATTCATGGTTGAAAAAAAAAATCTCTCAACACACTTCATAGCGTCTGATACCTAGTTCTATTCGTAACTTTGGATGAACAACACGTTAAGTAAAACTGACACTGTCCTATGTCGTTTATAAAAATTCTTTCGGTGTAAATTAGAGACGGCGAAAATATTTTTACTGTAATATACACGTGTAAAGATTTAACATGTGTCAGCAGTGAATCATTATACATTCCGCTACTTGAGAATTTTGTTTCGAGATTGAGTAATCGAGTACCACAATTTCATGTTTATAATCGTGATATATGGATCACGAGGGAGTCATGGTAATCCATTGGTACCAAAATATGCACGACAGCGAAGCCTAATATCAGATAGATGGCTTTGTGGATTGCTGTGGCCGTTCTTATATAGCTATTGAACCATACAATCTTTACAATGCAGACGTTACATGTTTTAAAATCAAAATGTCTAGTCAATCATTGGAAATAATATATAATCTTACACACTCATAGCCAATAAAAAAACATTTGGCTTTTATTTTCAAATATATAAAGACTGTAAATTTTGTTTTACAGATTTACATTGATAACACACAGACTTTAGTACCAGTTCTCATCTAAAAAAAGGCTAAAAAATTTAGAATACCCATCCAGAAAAATAGTGTTTCTTCCTTTAGAAGAGCTTGTATATAATTTGATGTAGAATATAATGCCGAGAGATTTTATGGAAATCAAATACGAAAAGCATTTGTTGTGCAAAGTTTCGCTTGCCTTTGCTGTCTGAAACAATTTATCGATTCAGTTATTATTTGGTTGTTTGTGAATTAAATACACCAGGACAGTGGGTATTCTTATGACTATTGTTCTGTTTATTTGTTACAACGTTACGAAGTTGTAGCCACTTCTAAACAATAGCAAGACGTTGTTGTTTGTGAATTAAATACACCAAGACAGTGTGTATTCTTATGACTATTGTTCTGTTTATTTGTTACAACATTACGAAGTTGTAGCCACTTCTAAACAGTAGCAAGACGTTGTTGTTTGCGAATTAAATACACCAAGACTGTGGGTATTCTTATGACTATTGTTCTGTTTATTTGTTACAACGTTACGAAGTTGTAGCCACTTCTAAACAGTAGCAAGACGTTGTTGTTTGTGAATTAAATACACCAAGACAGTGGGTATTCTTATGACTATTGTTCTGTTTATTTGTTACAACGTTACGAAGTTGTAGCCACTTCTAAACAGTAGCAAGACGTTGTTGTTTGTGAATTAAATACACCAAGACAGAAAGACAGTGGATAAACGCATCAGCATAAGACACTATTATCATTTGATTTTAGTCTAATTAAATCATAGCAACTAAGCCTTATTCCCGACAGATGAGATCGTATATCTTATTTATATCAAAAGATAATGTTAAAATACCATTGACATTAGAAGAGGACATTTTGCACTTATTTTCTCAGTTCTTCCATAAATATTATTGTAACTGTGGTTTACACACTACCACTAATAAGTAAATAGATAGCTAGCTACTTCACAAAGTATAATAAACAAATATGAAAGTTACGAGATTACCATTGATATTTAGGGTATCTGTCCTTTGAATATTTATGGCAGAAATATGGCACACCTCATATTTACAGCATCCGATATAAGGAGCTGGAGGATTGCATCCAACACATGGTGAAGAACTTGATGAGAGTGTCCCAAGAAGTTGGTTGTTTGAAGCGTATTTTTGTACGTAACGGTCAAGTATGTAACATGCAGAACGTGGATAATAAGGGTGTACACAAAAATTTGACATTTGTGACTTTTTTTTTTCTTTTGGTTTTTTTTTTGCATGGAACGATCAAGAATGGAACGTGCAGAACTTGGTTAAGGTCATCCCCAGAAGCTGGTTGTTTGGAACTATTTTTTGCACAGAACGATCAAGAATGAAACGTGCAGAACTTGGTTAAGGTCGTCCCCAGAAGCTGGTTGTTTGGAACCATTTTTTGCACAGAACGATCAAGAATGAAACGTGCAGAACTTGGTTGAGGTCGTCCTCAGAAGCTGGTTGTTTGGAACGATCAAGAATGGAAACAGATATCTCGATATGGTTCACATCTGGTGATTGACCTTCAAGCCAACGTCTTATTTTGTGATTTGGACTGAATCATCAGGAGTTCCACCATCATGAAAACTCTACGTTGTCTAGTAAACTGATCACAGTGGTGTAGAGAATTCGAGGACCTTGCCCTAAAACTGTGATGTCTCGGGCAGTGGTATCCGTTCTCGCACATCACAGTTATCTAAATAGCCTCATAAGTAATAGAAATACGGCCGTATTATGCCGTAGCTTGAATACGGTTAATCGAAAGTTCCCGAGAGGCTAATCTCAGATATGTTCCTTCTCCAAGAATTATACAAACCTGGAGTTCTTAGAAAGGACAAGATGGTGTAATATCGTATGGGATACTCATTGCTGTCGACATTGCCTATATGATAGTGAGGAATGTCTTTCGTCCAATTACCATACCATTGTAGTCCACATTTTGAAAATAACTTCTAACGAGATTGGGACACACTTGCACCTGTCCTGCAACAGTAGTGGTCATTTGGCCTTTTTTTTTTTCATTTTCTACATTTCTTCTCGCAGAAAGGAGAATTATTTCTGTTTGTTTTGGGCGCCAAGGTCATACAGAACTGACGTGACTAGAACTACTCAGTTACCCTGTTCCTTCTGGTTAATTCCTTCCGTTCGTGGCACAGCTGTTTGTATTCTGTGGTCTTTACGGTGCTATCCTGTATTTATAACTAGGATTTTATTTGCATGCAATGACACGGACATTCTATTGTGTCCATTTATTTGTTTGTAATTGTTAGAACAAGAACCACAGTTTTTTGCTCATATCATTACATATCTTAATTTGTGTAGAAAATTTTAACGTGCTAATTATATCTTAAATTGAAGAATCCATTTTTTTACGTTGTCTTTTGCCACAGCTTTGTAACCTGTTAAAATATTATAATAACCTCTTCTTTACATGTGAATAACTCTGTACAAGAGTATAAAATTCCCTTCAATAACATGCGTAAGTTATCAAATATAACAAAATTAATAACACTTGAAAGTATGAGCCTATAGAAGAATTACTGGTAGTAAATCGACCTAAGGTCAGTTTAAGCTGTTTTTTTATTTGGGTGGGGGGTGTCTAACTATTAGTTATGAAACTAATTTCCTAGCCCGAAAGACTGGGCCTGCTTGTTTCGTATTTTAACTAGACGTTTTACCCACGTAAAGTCGTCGTTAGCCGATATCGACCTAACTACGTTAATGAGACAATGGTGAAGGCTGACCGGAATAATACGCTCCATAGCGGGCTATGATGATATCAGTAATTAACTGGCTAATTAACCCTGATGTTCTGTATCTGATTTAAGTGAATCTGTAATCAGTACACAAATCAGTCGGACGTTCATCAGAGTAATTTTTTATTTTTTGTGGGTGTTCAAGCTTTGACCAAGGTATCAGTTTTTATAGACACCGACTATGACCATCATTGGGCCTGCCAGAAGTCCACAGATGTTGCCCGCCCAAACCTACCACATAACCGCATAACATTAATGTTTATATTTACAATAATGTTATTCCTACGAAGGATTTCTCAGATCTATCATGCTGGCATATTTGGATTTCAAATCCATTTATCAGGCGGAATAAATGTTTTTGCTTATTACGGATGACTATGATTAGCATGTTAACTTGTAAGTTGAGTGATTTGGTAGTCTTTGAATTACAGTCCATTTGGTGTGAGTAGCTGCAGAAAAGTTATTTGTAAGTATAAAACTCAGGATAGCTAGGTGACGTCACTCATAATCTTCGTTGTTGTTCAAACGTTTATACTTTACGACTTTACGTGTTATGTACCTGAATGTATTACAATAAATATAACGTATAAACGTTTATACTTTACGACTTGTCAACTTCTGAGTTTACGTGTTATGTACCTGAATGTATTACAATGAACATAACGTACTTTTTGAGTCTTTCTTTTCTTTTAGAATAATTCTTCATTTCGATTTTAAAAAGTTCCGGGATAATTTTTAACCAATCCGATTATTCATTTCCAGCTCGCCCAGCCAATGACAATTTATATCTAAAACTCCATTTGCTTCTCTGCTTCTAAACAATGAGATATCTGTGCTGTGTCCACCACGGGTATCGAAGCTAGGTTTTTAGCATTAGAGGCCTTCGGACTTACCACCGTCAAGCCACTGGAGGGGGGGTGAGGAGGGGGCTCTGTATCAAGAGAACAAAATGAAATTTCAAATATAAGAATTCTACGTAATTATAAAAATGAAAGACACTTTTAATTTCAAAGTATGATATATATATATACATTAGTAAACACGTCATGATCTGAATATAACAATCAACAACACCATGTGGTACCGAAGACTGACATCTTAAGATGAAATTGCACCTGGTCGATTCCTAGTTAGTCGGATTTTGCTCCCACTAAACCATCAAATTACTTTATCGCACAACCTTGATGTTATGTCTTTTTAAACTGTGCTCACACGAATTCTTCTTTTTCCCCCCTCCTCTCTCTCTCTTTTTTTAAATTATATTCACCAAAAGCACGTTTTCTCGCCAGTAACAACGCACCAACCGGTCCAAGCTGCTCTCCTTGGAGGCCACTATTTTCCTTACATGCCACGTGACTTAGCCCGATGATGCCAAACAATCGGGTAAATGTAAGAATCAAAGTGCTCGGAGTTCTCCTTCGTGCGTTTTACGCCCTCTCCCTGCGCTCTACTCCGTGAGACTTCCCAACACGCTCACGTGACAAAGGGAGCTTGGCTTTTATGTTCGATAGAACCCGCCGTGTGTTTATCTGTCGACTTACACTGCACAGAGTGAGTGGTTGTAAGCTTTATGGTATCCTGCTAAACCGTGGCTGGGCTGGTGTTTTTTTATTTTTGGAAGCAGAGTGTAAAATCCCAAGTTTAAGACTACTAATATATCCTCGTGTGTTGATTGGTTACCGGGATCTCGATCTTCAAAACTCGACAGTTTCATTTACAAGTTTGGGCTGAAAGGTAAGAATGTAACAGTGTAATGTTTGGGCTGAAAGGTAAGATGTAACAGTGTAATGTTTGGGCTGAAAGGTACGAATGTAACAGTGTAATGTTTGGGCTGAAAGGTAAGAATGTAACAGTGTAATGTTTGGGCTGAAAGGTAAGAATGTAACAGTGTAATGTTTGGGCTGAAAGGTACGAATATAACAGTGTAATGTTTGGGCTGAAAAGTAAAAATGTAACAGTGTAATGTTTGGGATGAAAGGTAAGAATGTAACAGTGTAATTAGTGAATCCTTTTTCTATATGACATTTCAACTGTATATAAAGATGATTCGATGATCAAGTGACAGGACCCAAGAAGCCCTGTATAAACTTCACAAGCACTTGAATCAAGATATTTTATTACAATCCTAATCTCAGTCGTGAATTATGGGATTTATATCACGACTAGATGTAGGGAGAAGTTTAATTTGAACCTTTAGTTTTGATTGGTTGGTTGATATTTAGAGCAAAGCCACATTGGGTTATCTGCTGTGTCCAACACGGGGAATCGAACCTCGGATTTTAGCTTTGTAAGTCTGTAGACTTACCTTCAGTTTTATTTAAATGGTAACTTTAATTCCCATTTTGTTTCTAGAACATTCCCTTCAAAAAAGTGAAGTTTCAGTGAAAGAAAGCGATTAGCCTTTAAAATTTTAAACGACGTCAAGATTTTATTTACAGACAAAACAGACCAAGTGTAGATATCTAATCACAAGGCTAAAGGTAATAGATAGTTTCAACTACTTGATTTAACTTTAAATATTATTCAATTTAACGAGTTTGAGATATATTGATAAAAATTCTAAAACACGTTACAGTGGTTGTCAGTTAAAAAGTGTTAAATGTGTTTTCGTCTTCCTTGTTTTCCATTTAATTATATACATACGGTGAGATGTGGTTTACGTATTACAAGATTATAAACGGATTTATTTTGTGTATCAAACTCAGCACAATTGTTACTACCCGATGTACCTCATCAATGCACAGGGAAGACATGGGGGGGGGGAGGTTAGACTCGTTATATCACTCCCCTGGTTATTCTAACGGTTTATACCAGATTTGGTGGCTATCGGTCAAGAGGTGGACATGCATACGGACTACTAACTAATAATGGTTTTGATTATCTCACGAACAAAACTGGGAGGAAAATATTGGATAGGTTTGTTTCCATAATTCTAGCTAGATAAATTCAAATAACTTATGAGTTAAAGCAAATGAGAATGTAATGATATCCCAAGCACACTTATACCTGACATACGCAGTGCCGACGAGGCCTTTTGCCTAATACCAGGGCTCTTCAGGTCGGTCGGGATACGACAGATATAGTAGTGATTTCATCGATAAATAACATCGATTTTCACGAACGGCAGTTGTTATGGTGTGAAGCAGATTATGTAAATGAATTGTAATTAATATCAATGTTATTTACTGTAGAAAAGATATTTTTAGAGCTAGGTAAATAGTAGGAAATAAAAGATCTATCCCTGAAGGTAAGACAGGTTTAACTGAAACATTAAGATTGGATAGCATCTAATATGATCAAACCTGAAAAACATTAGGACTGGGTAGCATCCAATATGATCAAACCTGAAAACGTTAGGATTGGGTAGCATCCAATACAATCAAACATGAAAACATTCGGTTTGGGTAGCATCTAATATGATCAAACCTGAAAAACATTAGGATTGGGTAGCATCCAATACGATCAAGCCTGAAACATTAGGATTGGGTAGCATTTACTACGATCAAACGAGCTGTGATGACGTCAACTGCCATTAGCGAGAGCTACAACCCTCATCTGGTTGTCTGATGATATGTTATTTATTAAAATCTATACAACCAAAAGATGTAGAAACTAAGCAGCATGAAAGAACGTGTTTTTTACGAAAAAAATAAATATAAAGTTATATTTGATGGTGTGTGTGTGTGGGGGGGGGGGGTATAACAACAATTAATAATCACACCTAATTTTACCAAGTAAATATTAACGTGTGTGACTCAAGAATCACAAGTGGTTTTTTGGCAACAAAACTTGTAGAGGCGTGTTTCAGATAAGCAGTTTAGAAATAAATTTTGTGTTTAAGACATGAAACTGGGTGTTTGTTTAATCCACCTAAAACTGGTTATTCTAATATAAGTGATAAGTTCTAGGTTAAGTTTTAACTATTTCACAAGATGTCTTCAGACAAAAAGTGATTCCTTGATGTGACAATCAAACAATCGTTACAAAACATAGATTATCTCATCTTTCGTTTCATATATATATTGTGTTTTCCAGATGTTCGAAATTATCAACATTGACCAAAAATTATGTAAAAGCTTCCCATTTCCTCAAAAAAAGTCCTATAAAATCTGTTTTTAGAGAAAGGTCACATTGGGCTATCTGCCGTGTCCCTTGCGGGGAATCGAACCCCCGGATTCTATTGTTGAAGTCTGTAGATTTACCGTTGTCCCACTGAGGGACAAAAAACACCTAAAAAACTGAATATGCGGTTGAAACAGCTTATATTCGAAAGCCGCGATCACCAAAAATCTCGACAATGGGCTATTGGTGTTTTGCTAACCACAGGTATTGAAATCCGATTCTTAGAGTTATAAGCCTTCAGATTTGCCGCTGAGCCACTGGGTGGGGGGTGGGGTGGGAACCACGCTTTTGAACGCGAGAGAATAAATGAGATTACTGAATACTTTAAGGATACGCCGTTACACTACTATATGGTCCACTGAGGACAGAAAATATAAAAGTCCAGGGGATCCATAGAAAAGAAAACTATATATCAACTTTTAACAATTTTCGCTGTACAACTGATAACTTTATCCAACTTAACTAAATGGGATTTATTACGACGTCTCTTTCTTTTTCATAAATGAAAAGCCACACAATGGGGGTAACTACGCTCTGTCTACCGCGGGGAATCGAACCTCGGGTTTTAGTATCATAAGGTCGTAAACTTATTGCTGACCCACTGGGGGACAAGTTAATACAAAGGATTCAGTTTTGGGGAATCTTGGATTCACTAGGTCTCAAGCCTTAACCAATAATTACCGGTGGAATCTCATCTGCTCCTGGCCAGGTGGTTAGGGCGCTCGACTCGCAATCAGAAGGTCGCGGGTTCGAATCCCAGTCCCACCAAACATGCTCGCCCTTTCAGACGTGGGGC
>NW_013669945.1:19946-21917 GCF_000517525.1 Limulus polyphemus
GAGTTAACTACCATTCCCCATCCACAGTGGCAAGACGTGTGTACAAGTTTTCCTGACTATACACTCGACTTGTTCTCTGATTTGAGAGTTAACTACCATTCCCCATCCACAGTGGCAAGACGTATGTACAAGTTTTCCTGACTATACACTCGACTTGTTCTCTGATTTGAGAGTTAACTACCATTCCCCATCCACTGTGGCAAGACGTATGTACAAGTTTTCCCTGACTACACACGCGACTTGATCTCTGATTTAAGGAAAGCACTATAACCATCAAAAGGTTTGAACAGTTTTTAAGTAAATGGTAACATTGAGTCAGTTCTCACCATTCACATTGAAAACTTTACTAGAACGTTCTATTCCCTGTTTCATGCCGATATTTTTGAGTTCAATACTGTTATTGATTCAAGGTTATAATGATATAGATGACCAGTCAGCTCCACAACTATGGCCGTATTCTACTTCTAATGCTAGAAATCCAAGCTGTTTATTTGTTGGATCGTTCTTAAGCACGACGTTACACATTAGGTTGTTTTTACTCTGTCCATCACGGGTATCGAACTCAAATTTTTAGCGTTATAAAATTGGTCAGGCTTAAATCTTGTATACCATAATATCAATTGTTTTGTTAGTTTAGCCCATAAAAACCAAAGTGTGGTGTTGAGAACACTTAAAATCACATAATATAGACATTTGGTACACTACATAAATCATTTGTTTGCTAATTCATCCCACCCCCGCCCCAGTGGTTCAATGGTAAGTACAGAGGTTTATAATGCTAAAACGTAGTTTCGATACCCGTGGAGAGCATAGCATACATAACCCAGTTCGTAAGTCCATTATGCGCTATTGTATGGCAAGAAAAACATTGACAAAAAATAAAACAAGCATTGAGTGCACTGTCTACATGAAAAGCCTGAAACATTAAGTTGTTATGAAATATTGATTGTTGACCACTCTTAGTTACTTCCCATAACGATTGTTGACCATTCTTAGTTACTTCCCATAATGATTGTTGACCACTCTTAGTTACTTCCCATAACGATTGTTGACCACTCTTGGTTACTTCACATAATGATTGTTGACCACTCTCTTAGTTAGTTCTCATAATGATTGTTGATCACTTTTAGGTACTTCTCATAATGATTGTTGACCGCTCTTAGCTAATTCGCATAATGATTGTTGACCACTCTTAGTTACTTCCCATAATGATTGTTGACCACTCTTAGTTACTTCTCATAATGATTGTTGACTGCTCTTAGCTAATTCGCATAATGGTTATTGACCACTCTTAGCTACTTCCCATAATGATTGTTGACCGCTCTTAGCTAATTCGCATAATGGTTATTGACCACTCTTAGCTAGTTCCCATAGCAATTGTTGACCACTTTTAGTACTTTCCATAATTATCGTTGACCACTTGTAGCTAGTTCCAATAACGATTGTTGACCAGTTTTAGCTAGTTCCAATAACGATTGTTGACCACTTTTAGCTAGTTCCAATAACGATTGTTGACCACTTTTAGCTAGTTCCAATAACGATTGTTGACCACTTTTAGCTAGTTCCCATAATGATTGTTGACCACTCTGTTCGTTACTTCCCATAATGGTTGTTGATCACTCTAAGATGGCCCGGCATGGCCAGGTGGTTAGGGCGCTCGACTCGCAATCTGAGGGTCGCGGGCTCGAATCCCCGTCCCACCAAACATGCTTGCTCTTTCAGCCGTTGGGGCGTTATAATGTGACGGTCAATCCCACTATTCGTTGGTAAAAGAGTAGCCCAAGAGTTGGCGGTGGGTGATGATGACTAGCTGCCTTCCCTCTAGTCTTACACTGCTAAATTAGGGACGGCTAGCGCAGATAGCCCTCGTGTAGCTTTGCGCGAAATCCAAAAAACAAACAAACACTCTCAGCTAGTTCCCATAACAATTGATGACCCCTCTTTTAGTTACTTCTCATAATGGTTGTTGAC
>NW_013669945.1:22365-32110 GCF_000517525.1 Limulus polyphemus
GCGAAATTCAAAAACAAACAAAAAACAAACAAACACTCTCAGCTAGTTCCCATAACAATTGATGACCCCTCTTTTAGTTACTTCTCATAATGGTTGTTGACCGCTCTTAGCTATTTCTCATAATGATTGTTGACCACTCTTAGTTACTTCTCATAATGAATGTTGACCGCTCTTAGCTATTTCTCACAATGATTGTTGATCACTTTTAGCTAATTCCCATAATGACTGTTAACACGATTTAACTAAAAACCTACTATTATGGTGAAGCCCGAAACTACCGTATCGTATTTAACAGCTTTCATTTCCTTATGATTTTAGTTGTCACTTTTTTAGTTTGTTTAATAGTAGGCCTATATTTCGGCATCAATAACTGATGTAGTTTAACGCCGTCCCCCTTACGCGGTAAGTCTATGGATTTACAATCATAAAATCAGGGGTTCGATTTTCCTCGGTGGACACAGCAGATAGCCCGACGTGGCTTTGCTATAAAAAAAAACACACTCTAATAAATTATATAGAATTAAATGCCTAGTGCTGAATAGTGCTTAAATAGCTGAAAACAATTAGCAAGTTTGAAATATTTTCTAATATTGAAATACCAATATAAAATTGTTAAAATCTTGCTAAGCCTAATTATCTGATAATTTAAATTCTTAGTTAAACTCAGAATTTCATGTTTTGACAGCATTATTCAGTTAACCGATTCCTTGGTTATTATGCTGCCAAAAGTGACGGACTAGCAAGGTCAAAAGTCACTAATTTCAAGTCCTGTGGGCTTAGTAAAATTTTCATCTGTAATGCAGAATACGCAAATATAAGCTTAAATTGTGTATGCATTGTGTGTGTGTGTATTAGGTCAAAGCCATATTTGGCTATTTGCTGTGTCCACCGCGGGGAATCGAACCTCATATTTTTACGTTCTAAGCCCATAAACTTACCACTGACCCACAGGGGGGACGGCGTAGAACTACATCAGTTATTGATGCCGGAATGTGGGCCTACTCTTAAACAAACTAAAAAAAAAAAAAAAAATAGCAACTAAAATCATAAGGAAGTGAAAGTTACTGTTATATTAATAAATTATTTTGGGCCTCCTAAACATACTGACATATGCCATAAGATTTAAATTTCACTACTCATTAACAAGAGCATATTCTGCTAATCTGGGCAAAGAGGGATCAATCTGACGTTTCAGCATCCGAAATTTGCATAAATTCCAATTACGTTTCGACTTTGCCTCCCGTTGGTTCATCGGTAAGTATCTGTGCTTATAACGCTAAACACCGGGTTTCGATATCCGCTGTGGGAACAGCATAGATAGCCCATTGTGTAGCTTTGTGCTTTACAACAAACAACAAGATCGTTTTACTTTTCTCAGGCTAAACAAATATGAGAACTAATATTGGAGACACATTTAAATAGTTGGAGACTAACGTAAAATTAGTCACATAAATAACTTTCCAAAGTGTTGATAATATGTGTGTATATATATATATATTCCCAACCTAAACAGTTTTAAAAAAAAAGACTACTTCTTACTAAACTTAAATCTTAATTCGGCCTACAGCAAACTTATCAATGAAATAAGCTTTGTAAAAAAAAAAAATGTTCCTGTAATGTTTCGATGCTATTCATTCTTGAAGTCAACAAGTTTACAAATCAACGATATATCAGAATACTTGCCATACATTATATATTTTCGCATACTTAAAGATTGAAAACAACCGCTATCCCGTAATGATACGAAGCATTACATCAAACTGGAGGAAGAGGGACGACCATGAAGCCAACAAGTTTATAAATCAACGATATATCAGAATACTTGCCATACATTATATATTTTCGCATACTTAAAGATTGAAAACAACCGCTATCCCGTAATGATACGAAGCATTACATCAAACTGGAGGAAGAGGGACGACCATGAAGTCAAAACTGGAAATATCTTCTGTGTTTAACTCTCCAGATGTCCATCGCCATTTTGAATGATAAATAAGAAGTAGCATTATTAGTTTTTAGTGTTGGTTCTACTGTAAGAATATTCTGATAAATAGCGTACATTGTTTACAAGGAAGGTTTCATTGCTTAATCTTAATAAGAGTAGGCAGAACCTCTCTGGACTGAAAAAGGTTCTTTAAACATATCTTTATCTGTTATGATACAGATACAAAGATGTGTAATGTATGATTGGCATCGTCTGGTGGTTAGGGTGCTCGACTCGAAATCTGCAGGTCACGGGTTCTAATCCTGTTACCGAACATGCTCACCCTTTCAACTGTGGGAGCGTTATAATGTGACGGTCAATCTCACTATTCGTAGCCCAAGAGTTGGCGGTGAGTGGTGTTGACTAGGTACCCTTCCCTCTAGTCTATCACTTCGAAATTAGGGACGGCTAGCGCAGGTAGCTTTATGCGAAATTCAAAAACCAACAAACAGAGCATTAGATGAATAAGTAACAGCTAAAAATAGGCCAGTATTCTGTGTGTAGGATGTCTGTAGCTCTATAAGTATAATGACATATTATCCTGTGTTCATGGGTGTCCGCAGACATTTTTTCCGGGAGGGGGGAGGAAAAATAAAGTGAAATTAAGTGAATAAGAATATCATATATATATGCTGAGTGAATAAAGAAAGAATTATATTTGTCACATTCCAAGGGGGCAGGTGCCCCCTTGCCCCCTTCCTGCGGTTCCTCGTGTCTGTGTTGAAAATAGTCATTCTTCTTTCTGAATAGCTTTACAGACACCAGAATACCTTTAAAAACAGAAGCCAGATAACTAGGAATTAATTAAATAATGAAGAAAATCGTATGTCGGGATGCTTTCACGTGCTGTGACGTTATTGTGAAGTGTTGTTATAATACGATTTTCAAACATGCGCAAGAGAATATATGCGCTACTCTATCTAACTGCTAACAATATGATAACCTGGGTTACAGAACTAGTAACAAGATTGACTTCTGCGCTTGATAACAATATTAAGGATCATCCATCTTTAAGCTCCTATTGATAAGATTTGAAACTGAAGCATTCATCTTTTTTAATATAATCCCATAAAGCTGATTTGTTTGTTATTTTGGAACAAAGCCACAGTGGCCTATCTGCTGTGTCCACCGCGAGAAATCGAACCGTGGATTTTGGCGTTGTAAGTCCGTAAACTTACCGCTGTCCCATCGGGACACACCCCATAAAGTAAAATAATGTGCGATTTTGTATATGAGTGGAAATGCACAGCTGTAAATTTAAACACAAAGTAAAAGTTGCTGATTAGGCTTACCGTGTTCAAAGTTAAGCAGATTTTGACAGCGAGGTCGTTCTGGTGATTGACAACGTCATTAAACGCCAGGAAATGTTCTAGGGACTTAACTTGGAGATAAAATGCAACTCAACATCTCTAAGAGGTTACAGTTTGAACCAGAAGTGAAGTTACTTTTTTTACAGTTTACGAGAAAACTGATGTCTAACATCAAACATTCTAACTATCGATTGAAACAACGCTTTTTCTAGTTGTTTTTTTTTATCAATCTTGAATTCGTCAATTTTTATAACACGTGTTAGTATCTTAGAATAGATATCGTCATCGTGTGTAGCTTTGATTTAGGGAGATTAATTTAAAAAGTTTTGTTATTTATTGAGTCCCCCGATGGAACAGCGGTAAGTTTACAGATATACAACGCTTAAATTCGGAGTTCGATTCTTCGAGGTGGAAGCAGCAGACATTCCAATGTAGGTTTGCTCTAAACAAACAAATAAACTTGATTATTGAAAAAGTTCAAATGGTTTAAATAAAAACACAAAAAAACGATAAAATAAGCTAGACGCAGTATTCTAAAATGTCTTCGAAATGATTGTAAAGTTTGGTCCACAAATATGAATAACTCCATATATCATATTCTGGAGATATATCATCTGGAGATATCTGGAGATATACGTTCATAAACTAGTATAAAATAATATAGTTGTGAAGCAACGTGGAGAAACTACGTTATAATAAATTTCAGGATTTTATCTATTTAGAATGATTTCTTGTGTTCTTTTCTCCTCCTTTTTTTTTTAGCCGCGGCATAACGGCTCATAGAATAGCTCCGAGTTTTTCAAGTACAAACTTTTAGCTCGTAGCTCCGTCATCTCTTGACCGATTTTAGATGTAATTACAGTTTTGGACTCAAGACGTCAAACCCTTTCGATTGATGTATTTGATAACGCCCAAGATCCCATAGATTAACTTACTCTAATCCTGCCTAAAAGAATTTCAATTTGAGGGTAGGCTGGAAGAGATCCTGATAAGTAATAAAATCGAATCGGGTAAACGTGCGCCCCACGCCTTGTATTGCTGGCGCACAAATATATAGCTAATAAAAAGGAATAAAAAAAAAAGGTACTCATAAATTAATCTACTCTCATCCTCTCTAAAAGGATTTCAAGTCTGCGGCTATTGAGGATTACCTCTTGTTTTTAAATCAATTCTAATAAAGCTTTAAACAAAAACTAAACAATGATTTTATGATTAGTGTTGCCTAGAGATCTTTTCTTCAGCTTATCATTATTTTCTTTGAAGTTACTAAGTGTTGTTATTCGCCATCTTGTATTTGTTCACATGTGTAATTGTAGGTTTAGCCAATCGGGTTATTTCGTTCAGGAGTCTTAAAAAAACCTGAGCGCTTTCGAAAGATGGACGTTTCTTTTTCATGGACAATCTGAAGTTACGGAGTTTTTATCATGTTATATTAAGACTTCTTGAACCTACGCGTTTTTTCTGACACCATGACAATAAGATGAATGAAAATAAATGTATCCTGTTGCTTAGCAACCAATATCAGTGGGTGAAGAAAGCGTATATTGTCCAATGGCACAGGACGACTTGCTGTGTAACAGAGTTGAGTAGAACAAGTGATTTATGATACCTATCCTTATTTGAAATATGAAATCTAGGATACCCCCTCTCCCCCCAAAAAACGTTCCAGATTATTATACCCCCACTTTTTTTTGGCTTTTTTTTGCATCTAATCATCCTTGAGGCAGATGATGATACTGAGAAGATACGTAAGAAAAGATTTGTTTTCAATAATAAATATATTTCTTAAGCTTCTCTCTGGAACTCATACAGGGAATTTAAAATAGATGGGTAGACAGATCTAAGCCTAATAAAAGGATCAAAACAAAACATGAACACATAATTCTCATTGTAATGGAAGGAAAGTCGAGACTGGAGATGAAGTTCACACGTACATCGTCAACTACAACTATACACCCCTTCCCCTCCATCACGTAGATACAGTGTTAAAGTAATCAATAAAAAATGGAAGCGTTTTTAGGTTGTCTTCTACAAACGTTTAAAACTAGTAAAATATATTTTTCTTTTAGACGAAGTTAAAGGTGAACGAAATGGAATATTGACAATGTTATTATTTAGTTTTTGACTTTTCTTTCCTTCTTTTGAAAGCCAAGATTAGACCTTTCTTCTGCTCTGGAATATAACAAACGTCAATGATGTTATGGGTTTCTTTGAAAGACACTTTGTAGGATTAGTTACTAGGGTTGAAGTGACAATGAAGAGATTACATTCTGTTTGATGAATTGTTTCTGTACTCTTAACACAATAAAGCGACCTCTCTTGTCAGAATATACGCTATCTTACAAACTCTTAACAAATAAATATGTCCTTCCAAATGATTTTATTGTTTTGCTGTGAAATTTGCTACATAAAGTTGTAGTTAGACTGTAAAGAAATAAAACACACCGTTTTTTTAGAATTATGTAATAAGTATATTATCAGTTCCCGAACATCCTCGCCCTTTCAGGTCGTTGGGGCATTATAATATGACAGTCGATTCCAATATTCGTTGGTAAAAGAGCTGGCAGTGGGTGGAGTTGACTAACTGCCTTCCCTTTAGTCTATCACTTCAAAATTAGGGACGGCTATCGCAGATAGCTCTCGAGTAGCTTTGCGCGAAATTCAAAATCAAACAAACAAATAATTGTATAAATATGTAGTTAGTTAATAGCTTTAAAAATAATGTCAACAGCTACAGCTACTGTATTATATGTATGAAAAAAGACTTATGCATTACAAAATACTTTGCCAAAAATATTTAGATGTTTCATCGGCTTTTGTCATAAAGTATACAGAGAAATATATAACATGTTAAATTGGATAGGAGGATTAAAAACTGAACTGAGATTTTCAAAAGTCTTTCTATAAACTCGTGAAACGATTATCAGCAAAGATAACTTAAACGTAAAGAAAGTGACTTTAATATCAGCACATGTAATGTTTTTTTTTTATAAACAGCGGGATTAATACTCTCAAACAGCGCCATCTTAGAATTTAAACTGCTTAATGTTCACAACAAGAATATTGATTTATTGAAACGCATTTTCCACCTAGGATAATTAGTAAAATGTCGTATTTAAACAATTAATTACAATGAGGTTTATTCAATGTATCTAATCCTGATATGTAAGGAAAAAAGAAAGTTTTAAATACCTCAGGAAGTAGATATGTATAGTTCTGTCGTATTGGCATTCAAATATATCATGCCAACTACATGGTTTATAGCCCCCCAGCGGCACAGCGGTATGTCTTACAACGGATTTCGATACCCGTGGTGGGCTGAGCAGAGATAGCCCATTGTGTAGCATTGTGCATAAATTCAAACAAACAAACAAACATAGTTTATATTGTTCTTCGGGATCACAAAAATAAAGTCCGAGGTTCGAATCTCTGCGGTACAGGGTGCAGGCAGCTTTACATTAAGAAAATAACAACGTAACATTCTTAGGTAGTTACGTTTGTGTACAATACATAAAATTGTTTCTTTGCACATTTTCTAAGATTTGTATGTTCCCAGGTAAGTTCAACAATGTTTCATTAGTTGTACTTTAACAGAAAGTCTTGGTATTAGTGTATATAATTTCTTGTATTTTTAAGCTTTTTAAAGGTTGTTCTGTAACGCATTCAATATGTATAATTCCCTGTATTTGTAACATATTTAAAGGCTGTTCTGTGGCACGTTATATATGTACAGAGTAGTCCAAAATTATATTTCCTATTTTAAAATTTAAGAATTAAACAGCTAAAGAAATACAACCATGCAGTTTCAACATCTTGTAGTCCAACTCAAACTGTTATTACTAACATGTCAGTATGCACTATTAGTGGTTCTCAGCACGTCTAAGCCGATATTCAATTTCAGTCCAGGTTCGGTACGACGTGTATAGAGTTACAGTGGCGATGGCGTCTGTTATCTTTAGCTCCGTGATGTTTGTCACAAGTGTGCGATACACGATATCCTTAACATACCCCCATAATTCTTTTTTGTACTTGCTTCTGTAATTACGCTGCACCACGGTCACTGGCCTGATCTCTGCAAGCTAAACGACGCATCGAGCCTTTTCTTGCATGGTTGCCACTTCGTCTGGAGTGAAAACAAGAACGTCAAGAAATATGTTTGAGTTGAGCTACAAGATGTTGAAAACTACGTGGTTGTATCTCTTTAGGTGTTTAGTAATGAAAATTTAAAATAGGAAAAATAATTTTGGTCAAACCCGTATAATTCCCTGCATTTTAAAATATCGTCATCATAAGACGTGTAGAATTCCCGTTTGTTCTATTCTGCATGATGTTTTTTCAATTAATCGATCATCTTACAAGTGGTAAGCATTTTGTACAGTTGAAAGTTTTGAAATATTCAAAACAGACATTTGCTATCTATAGAAGAGTCACACCTTTATTTTCACTTAGGGGCAAAACTCGTTCGTCGATATCATACACGATCTATAGAGAATCGTGTTTCTAAGTATAACATTTATATTTATCTTCCCGAGCTTTCGAACTTTGTCAGAACCAAAACATTGTTGATACAACAGAACGAAGACTCTCTGGTAAATAAGTGTTATAAGTATAAAAAGTCAAGAGTAAAACAATTTGTATGTTATTTCTATTTCTGACTCAAGAGTTTAAAGGTATTTCGTATTGTTGATCAACAGTTAAATTCATTGTTCGTTTCTCATATTGTTGATTAGCAGTTTAGTTCATTGTTCACTTTGTATGACCTTCTATAGTCTTAAGTCATCTATATGACCGCAAGCTGTTTTATTTTCTGCACACTGAACAGTTGTAGATATAATAGAATTCACTTAATTAGCTCTTGCTTTATTTATGTAAATAGCTGTTAATTAGTACACCTTTAACTAATGGTAGTGTCAGTTACTGATATTAAATTTTAAAGACATAAAATACCACTGATTAAACCCGCTTTATTAACAATACAATTTAATTGTTAATTAGACTTACGTTTTTGTATTAAGATCCACGGGTTAGATTTGTTAAAGCCAAAAACCTACACCTCTTTGATATAATAAAAACAGTATAGATAAATTGGAGTTCTCAACGCTTCTAGACTAACCTTGAGATTCTTGTTGAGTGAACAGTAAACTGGAGTTCTAAATGCGTTTAGACTAACCTTGAGATTCTTGTTGAGTGAACAGTAAACTGGAGTTCTCAATGCGTTTAGACTAACCTTGAGATTCTTGTTGAGTGAACAGAAAACTGGAGTTCTCAATGTGTTGAGAGCAATCTTGAGTTTCATGTTGAATGAATAGTGATGTCACCTGGCAGAGTTGTTACTATCACGTGATGTACGATTTAGAGTTAATTTGGATGGATTTGGATGTTATGAAGTTAGGAACTAATGAACATTCATTAGGGTTGAGAGAGGTGAGAAAGTAGCCATCTTTTGGTCAGTCCCTAAGGGTTTGAGGATTACATAACTCTAAGCTGTTAGAAAAATACTGGAGGAAGCGGCTGCCTTTTTTAAATCCAGCCAGATTTGGAAGTTACAAGAACCTTTGTGATTGCGAAGCGTTATAATCTTAATATGAAAGACAGATGTAAGGTCATGAAAAAAACGACTCGTTGCCGTGAGTTTGGAGGCAAAAAAACACTTAAAAAACAGGATTTTAGCATAAAAATAAAAAAATATAAAGAGGGACATGTAAGAGAGAGAGAGAGAGAACGAATATACCGAGTGAGGCAAAGGAAGAAATTAATATGGTGCCAGCAAGAAACAAGACCTAGTTGTCAATCTATATGTTGTTGACTATAGTAATAAACAGAAATTTGTTATGTTTAAATTGGCATGAGTGAATTCTTTTGCTTTCTCTTCAACGATCACAATAAAATGGTATCAGAAGTGGGATCTTTGATTCAACTGAAATTATAGCAACATTTATTAACGTCTCTTTTCAGCTTTTATTTTGACATAGGTCGAATGTGTCGATAAAGTTACGTCAATTTCTTAAATATTTTATATTATGAAATAGACACTAATTGTACTAATTAATTACTGTTTAAATATCAATATAAATTAGAAATAAACACATGAACACCAAATATTTTTGAACTAAATATTTTAGAAAAGGCTGTATAGAGTCTTCAGTGCTCTTTCACCAGCATGATTAATGGCCAACAAAGTAAACCTATAACATCAGATGCTTAGAATTTCTTGTTCTCAGATATAGCACCAGATGTGATATTTGTAATAATTCTCATGTAACAGCTGTGGTACTAGATAATTTTAGATTATTAGTTGGTACAAGAATAGCACCGAATATTTCTACAATATCCAGTATAACAACAGTGGTACTAGGTAGCTGTAAAATATATGGTGTATTCTTTGTTTGTTTTTGAATTTCGCGCAAAGCTGCACGAGGGCTATCTGCGTTAGCCGTCCCTAATTTAGCCG
>NW_013669945.1:32131-33538 GCF_000517525.1 Limulus polyphemus
CCATGCCGGGCCTTTATGATGTAACATTCTAGGACTTGGTATTCTCTTGACTATAGAAATATCGATTTAAGCAAAAGTAAAAAAAAAAAGAATAATAATAACTGAAAAATGTGTAAAACTATATTATGTATTTAACGAATGCGTTGAGTACGTTATATTAGACCGATTTTTGAGTCTCTCCTCGTCGTTACAGTCTATGTGGCCATATTCGGTCATGTTCAATGTGACAGCTTGCGTCTTGACAATAGAATAGCTTACATTGCAAAATGCTCTGTCGTAAGGCTGTCATGCTAAAAACATCTAACTGCTCCCTGCTTGCTTTTCATAATCCATCTTGTGAAGGAGGACGACTATTTCCCAACAACTGTTTCAACAGTCTGATCGAATAGAAATCCACAAGAACTGTTTCCGACGACCTCACCGGTAAGTCTTCTTATGAAATAGCACGATTATCCATTTCATTCTCCAGCTGCTGAGTACACGTGACATGTGTCGCTTTCCAGACAAAGATCTTTCCTGATTATGTTGCGTATATTGTTACCTGGGGCACGTGGATGACTTTTTCCGCTGACCTTTATGTTCGTGGGTTCTTACCTGTTACAAGATGTTGCACTTTAGTAACAACGACTTAGGTGCGACTTGTTGTTGGTCGCTTTCTAGATGTTCTTGGTACCCCAAGTTGATCTATATTATTTTTGTTTTCCAATGCAATTAAGTACAAACAATACATCTGCTTTGGAAATCCTAAATTCTCGATTTGAACACATCGCAATGACCTGAGCGTAGGAATATTTTGAATCGGAAAGGGTTGTCACATAATCTTCCCAAAAAACGATCAGTTTCCAATTGCATCACACTATCTACGAAACGCCAAACAGTGTCAAAATGTAGTACTGATACATGCCATTCCACCACGACTTTATATCTGCTGTCGTTGTCACATGACTTACTGATTTACATATTCAAAATTGTTTTCACATAACGTATTCAACCGTTCCTATACAATCTTAGAATTATTTTTCATATGACACAATAAGTAAAAAATTACATAACTCTATAGTTTCAGCATGGTAAATCTGTAGACACGACAAAAATTGTTGATCTATTTTATTCTTTAAACAGAGTTTCTAATCATTTTCGAAATTAACGAAGCTGTATCGTAATTCATAAATTATTCTACTATCGCAGAATGTAATTGTTGATCTGGTAGAATTCAAATCTGTCGCCACAAACTTAACTACGATATTTGGGTCTAATTAATGTAATTGTTGATCTGGTAGATTTCAAATCTGTCGCCACAAACGAAACTACGGTATTTGGGTCTAATTAATGTAATTGTTGATCTGGTAGAATTCAAATCTGTCGCCACAAACGAAATTACGGTATTTGGGTCTAATTAATGTAATT
>NW_013669945.1:34320-68416 GCF_000517525.1 Limulus polyphemus
ATGTAATTGTTGATCTGGTAGAATTCAAATCTGTCGCCACAAACGAAACTACGGTATTTGGGTCTAATTAATGTAATTGTTGATCTGGTAGAATTCAAATCTGTTGCCACAAACGAAACTACGGTATTTGGGTCTAATTTTACGATAAAATATTTGAGACTTTCCCTTAAGCTCTGTACGAAAGATAATAAAATTGAAAACTCGTTGAATAAAAACTAAATATTTACCTATTTCATTATCTACATGTTTTTCAAAGCTTGTCTATAAAATTAATCCCTAACCACAGACTCCAGATTTATGAGTTTTATTTCATCTTTTTTGTTGTTGTTGTTAGACGCTAAGCAAAATAACTTGTTATTTGTTCTGTGCCCTTCACGGGTATTGAACCCCGATTTTTAGTGTTAGAAGTCCACAGACTTACCTTTGAGCCGCCAAGGGGAGAATTTCGTTTGCCAGTTAATTATATGACAACATTGGATCCCTTAACGAAACGAAAACTATCTTACTGTGTTAAAAAAACATCTTACTGTGTTAAAAAACACGTCTTACTATGTTAAAAAAACATTGGATCCTTTAACGAAACGAAAACTATCTTACTGTGTTAAAAAAACCCATCTTACTATGTTAAAAAAACATCTTACTATGTTAAAAAAACATTGGATCCCTTCACGAAACGAAAACTATCTTACTGTGTTAAAAAAACATCTTACTGTGTTAAAAAACCTACCTTACTGTGTTAAAAAACCTACCTTACTGTGTTAAAAAAACATCTTACTGCGTTAAAAAACCTACCTTACTGTGTTAAAAAACCCACTTTACTGCGTTAAAAACTACCTTACTGTCTTAAAAACTACCTTACTGTCTTAAAAACACACCTTACTGTGTTAAAAACATCTCACTGTGTTAAAAACCTACCTTACTGTGTTAAAAAACCACCTTACTGTGTTAAAAAAGCACCTTAATGTGTTAAAAACCACCTTACTGTGTTAAAAAACTACTTTACTGTGTTAACAAAATAACCATACTGTGTTAAAAACTACCTTACTGTATAAGAAAAATTACCTTACTATGTTAAAAACTATGTTATTGTGTTAAAAAACTACCTGATTGTGTTAAAAAAACCAACCTTACTGTATTAAAAACTACTGTGATAAAAAAGTACCTGATTGTGTTAAAAAAACCATAATATGGTAAAAACTACCTTACTGTGTTAATCAGGCGGCAATAACAAAAATGATCTCTTTCAGTCTTCAGCTAAAACGTTCTTTTATTTAATCCAACATAGTATTGTTTCTATATTTTTTTAAATGTAATATGGAAATTCAACCTTTATCAACGCAGACCCCCTTTGGATTGCTCATTGACGTAGATAATTTCAAACAACAGATTTAGAAGGACTATTTTACAACCAGTAAACCATTTGGTTTATTTAATCACCTTTTGTAACCAGTTTATTAAAACATTTTTTTCTTCCTGCTTGAAGCTACAAAATTGGATTGCATATGAAAATTTGTTAATTGCCAGACAATGGAAAAGCTGTGATATTAACCAATGTAGAGTACAAGTAGTTCAGTCCACAGTGTGTCCCTCTTTCTAGCCTTGTTGAGTACACGTAGTTCAGTCCACAGTATGTCCCTCTTTCTAGCCTTGTAGAGTACACGTAGTTCAGTCCACAGTATGTCCCTCTTTCTAGCCTTGTAGAGTACACGTAGTTCAGTCCACAGTGTGTCCATCTTTCTAGCCTTATAAAGTACACGTAGTTCAGTCCACAGTGTGTTCCTCTTTCTAGCCTTGTAGAGTACACGTAGTTCAGTCCAAAGTGTGTCCCTCTTTCTAGTCTTGTAGAGTACATGCAGTTCAGTCCACAGTGTGTCCCTCTTTCTAGCCTTGTAGAGTATACGTAGTTCAGTCCACAGTGTGTCCCTCTTTCTAGCCTTGTAGAGTACACGTAGTTCAGTCCACAGTGTGTCCCTCTTTCTAGCCTTGTTGTAGTACACGTAGTTCAGTCCACAGTGTGTCCCTCTTTCTAGCCTTGTAGAGTACACGTAGTTCAGTTCACAGTGTGTCCCTCTTTCTAGCCTTGTTTTACCTGTTTTCTAAAAGCTTGCATGAACAATCCATAGATCAAAAGAATCTGTTGTATTAATAATACCAAAAAGAATGAAAACATGATCAAGCACACAACGAAAGATTTCTAATCGATCTGTACATATAAGAGAATTGGTTTCATCAGACAAAGCTGAAAGATAATTATGCGAATATTCTCAGAGAAGAAACCATGTGGAAAACATTTTAATTGAATCTCGAGAATGACTGACATCCAAACGCTTTTTAAATAGGGCATGGCTCATGAGGTCAGAGAATGTGAAGGACTGTGAGAAACAACGCTGGTTGGCGTTATGGTTGTAATTTATTACAAATTATACTATTGTTGATTCCTTTGTGAAACGTATCACAATTACACTTTAAACGCCGAGAGCCAGCGGGAAATATTGGAAAACCATAAGGCTTAAAAACTGTTATAAAAACAAGTTAACTGTAGACGGTTTTTTCCGCATTCTTCTTAATTTCTCCATTGTGGCTCGAAATGAAAGATTTGTGTGAAAATACGTTTTCAAAAAAAACAGTGCAGTTAATCTCTTTCTATAACAACCGTATTACAAGATGTTTTATATAACAATCGTATTACAAGAATGATTTTATAACAACCGTATTACAAGATGTTTTATATAACAACCGTATTACAAGAATGTTTTAATAACAACCGTATTACAAGATGTTTTATATAACAACCGTATTACAAGAATGTTTTAATAACAACCGTATTACAAGATGTTTTATATAACAATCGTATTACAAGAATGTTTTTTTATAACAACCATATTACAATTTTTTTTATAACAACCATATTAGAAGAATGTTTTTTATAACAACCATATTACAAGAATATTTTATTATAACAACCATATTACAAGAATATTTTTTATAACAACCATATTACAAGAATATTTTTATAACAACCATATTACAAGAATATTTTTTATAACAACCATATTACAAGAATATTTTTTATAACAACCATATTACAAGAATATTTTTTATAACAACCAAATTACAAGAATATTTTTTATAAAAACCATATTACAAGAATATTTTTTTTTATAACAACCATATTACAAGAATATTTTTTTATAACAACCATATTACAAGAATATTTTTTTTATAACATCCATATTACAAGAATGTTTTTTTTTAGATATCTAATTTACTTTATGGGGAATCTTACAATTAATACTCTGCGTATGAGTGTGTGATTCGTTCTAGCTCAAAGACACACAATAGGCTATCTGACCTCTATTTAGGACGGGTAATCTAACCTTGGATTTTAGCGTTGGAAGTGCGTAAACTTACCGTTATCCCACTATGGGACCACAATTAAGGCGGAGAACATTTAAGTTAATGCAAAACTAGATATAGATAGCTTAAATTATCTTACACTGATACACTACATTTGATTGTAATTCGTTTGTCAAGTTTAAATCTATTTAATGTACTCTCTTTCTTAGCTTATCCTTCTCTGTCGAAGAAGGACAAGGAAACTGTTTTGATTGTTTTCAAATTTCCCCCCAAAGCTACACGAGGGGGCTATCTGCGCTAGCCGTTCCTAATTTAGACTAGAGGGAAGGCAGCTAGTCACCACCACCCACCGCCAACTCTTGGGTTACTCTTTTACCAACGAATAGTGGGATTGACCGTAACATTATAACGCCCCCACGGCTGAAAGGGCGAGGATGTTTGGTGGGACGGGGATTCGACCCCGCGACCCACAGATTGTGAGTCGAGCGCCCTAGCCACCTGGCCATGGTAGACCGGACAAGAAAAAAAACATCCAGATATTACCATCTAATGCCACCACATATCTGCCTATCTGCAAACTTCAATTTTAGTTCAGTTTGTTTTCACTACCAGAATACTTTGGAGCTAAGCAAAACTCTTCAGCTATCGATAAAAAAACATCGTCTTAAAACATATTTATTAGTGGAAAACCTAAAAATGCCCTTACTTGTGTTAAAGGTAAACAAACTTAGCTTAACATTTTTTTCTTCTTCTTTTAGTGCTTATTGATTCGAGTTTCCTTTTCTTTTTCGCATTGACAAACAAATAACCTTTCGGTTATCTAGATAAGAAACGTTTATTATCTAATAGAGCATTGTCCAGATGGAGAAACGTCTTTTCAGGTTTGCTTTACTTGAAATACATCTTTTGGTTAGGCTTCACACAGATATGTTTTTCAATACATATTAGTAACAAAACCATAATATACGTAATTCAGGTTCTTAAAGAAAACTCCATATAATGTTTATACAGTTAGCTTTTGTGGATCCTTTTAGGTATTTAACCTGATTTCTTAAATAGAGTAAGATCGATAAGTCTTCATAAATAAACGTGGTTTGGTTGAAGTTTAGATATAACTTTGAAATTACGATGTGCCATTTCGTCTTTCTTCTACGGAGTCGTTCAACTTGAATTGGTCATGTATGTTATCTAATGTAATTTTTGTTTTCTGTTTGCTTTAGAATTTTCGTGCAAACCTATACAAGGGCTTTGTGTAAACAGCCATACGTAATTTTAAGATGATAGACAAGTGGAAAAGTCATATATCGTAAGCACTTCGGCTACTCTTGTCGGATCACTCAGTGGGATTTGACTTTCACTCTTATAACGCAATTATGACACCAAAGTGGGAATTGGTTTTGGGGGAAAAGGGACGCTAACCATGAACTCTCTGGTTCACAATCCTGGTGGGCTAATTATTAGAGACTGGTCACAGTATAATATTTTGTACAAAGAGTTTTTACGTAATAGTTATGTTTTCTGTTCAGATGCCACTCTTAAAAATGACGTCAGAAAATAAATCTTATCATTCTTATGTTTGTATTTAAAGCAAAGCTATTAAGGCAATCCGTGGCATCCCTAATTTTAAACTACTAACCAAAAGGAAGGCAGCAAATCAGCAACACCATACCAACTACACTAGTGGATTGACTTTCACTCTTATAACTCAACCACAGCTTAAAGCGCGGGGAATAATTTGTGGTGTCGCACGGGTTCGAATCATAGTACTTGTATAAAAACAATTCTATTCAGACAAGGCCGGCGAAGTAATCTGAGAAACATATTTGTGTTCTTATCCCACACGAGCTGATAAGTGTAATAATAAATTGAAAACAAAGTTTCTATAGCAAGCTTTTGTCTTAAGAATTTTTTATTCTGCTTCATACCTTTCTCTTGGATAAAATACACTAGTTAGCAGCCCCACCGCCTACAAGACTACTGGTAACCAAATTGCGAAATTTACCGTAATTTTTATAACAGTTGAAAGTACGGAACGTTTTAAGCAGCATAACATACTTTTAAACCTTGGACCTGACGGAACGCAGCCCGGTACTCTAATCAACACTCCACGCCCAACCTATGGCCGAAAGTAACGAATATATTTCGTAATGTTTATCAGTCCGAATTAAAGATTGAGTCTATTTGTTTGTTTGTTTGTAATTAAGCACAAAGCTACACGATGGGCTATCTGTGCTCTGCCCACCACGGGTATCGAAACCCGAATTATAGTGTTGTAAGTCCGCTGTGCCACTTGGGGGCAAGATTGAGTCTAGGTGGTGTTTGTAATTTTAATCATTATTTCCCTTCTCTCATTTTCTCAATAATAAATGCAAGGTTTTTATAGTGACGAGGAGTAAAAATCTGTAAAAAAGTAAAAAATATGTAAAAAAAAGTAAAGAAATCTGTAAAAAAAGTAAGAAAATCTGTAAAAAAGTAAAAAAATCTGCAAAAATCTGTAAAAAATAAGAAAAACGGTAAAAAGTAAAAAAAAATTGTGGGGAATTATTACATTAAGCTGGATGTTTCTATTTTTTATACAATCCCATATGTTAAGCTACTACACTTTTTAAACGTCGTTCGCGTGTAAAAGTACCATTTCATTATCATTTGTGTCTGATCCGTTTGTTCAATACCAGAAGTTATAAACCAAGTTGCATCAAAAAACCTAGCGGGGTGACATTGACGAGCATTACTGAAAAAAAAATTCTAATATTTAATAAATGTTGAAAAAATATGATTAAATGTCTAATCGTACTGCTAATGGCTTATTTGTAACGGTTCTCAAACTATAGTTGTATATGTAAAAATAGAATTTCCTGTCTGCCTCTTATCTGCTCGCCCTTCCAGCCATTTGAGCATTCTAATGTGACAATTATTCCCACTATTCATTGGTAAAGGAGTAACCCCAAGAGTTGGCGGTGGGTAGTGTTGACTAGCTGCCTTCTCTCTAATGTATAACTGCTAAATTAGGGACGGCTAGCGCAGATACCCCTCGTGGAGCTTTGCGCGAAATTCAAAACAAACTAAACCAATCTAATCTAAGATACATCGCCATTATTCTTGCTTTCAGAAGTTTGTGGTCAGGTGACATTTCATTCTAGGGGTTATTTTGTGTCACAAAATATGAGTTTTCTGCGCGTGTGATGAAACTAAAGTTGTCTTGTATTGACTCTTCTCGGAAACACCTTGTAAGGAAATTCACAATATTCTATGTTTTAATGTTTTTATTTCATCCTAGAGACTAAGAAGCCCGAATGGAGAAATGGATCATGGTGTTAATGGTGTTACTTCCACTTTTACCTCAAGGTAAACTCCTTATTTATTCTATTTTAAAGTAAACTGTGATCCACCACATTGTCTTATATATATATACAGCTATATTGGATTAGTTAACACTAACTATGTCTGCTGTATCATCTAACTCGTCTTTAACTGGCGTCTGTCTTTCAGGTTTAGCCACCCAGTGTTACCTCTGTAGCTGGAGTCCGAATGACAGAAACAACGTAACAGACCGTTGCACAGACGACAACTTTCACCCCCAGAGGGTGTACACGCACGAGTGTGACCATGGGTGTGAGATATTCGTTCAGTGGGATTCGAATGGTAAGAGCTTTTGGAGTTAGTAAGAGAATTGGAGCATGCGCATTGGTCATTAATCAACCCAGAATGCAACTAAAACATTCTATGTATGACATACTTAATATCATCATCCCTAATGCACCATATTACTAATGACATTAAAGTGAATTAGAAACGTAATTATAATGACCATCGTTACATCGAATAAATGTGGGTTTCGCAGTTAAATATAAGAACGTCTTATTAGGAACAATAAGTTAAAAACCATAGCAAATCACCCGAACAATTATCATGAACCAAGAAAATTACAAGTTTAATTTAGACGAGAATAAGACAGAACAACTTGCTAACTTTGACGGTATAACTTCCACTGTATTTGTAAATTGAAGATTCGATATATTTTGATTAACGTATATATATATATATATATGTGTGTAGTTTGGTTAGAATTTCGCGAAAAGCTACACGAGGGCTATCTGCGTTAGCCGTCTCTAATTTAATAGTGAAAGACTAGAGGGAAGGCAGCTAGTCATCACCACCCACAGCCAACTCTTGGCCTACTCTTTTACGAACGAATAGTGAGATTGACCGTCACATTATAACGCCCCCACGACTGAAAAGGGCTAGCATGTTTGGACAGACGGAGAATCGAACCCGCGACCTTCAGATTGCAAGTCGACTGCCCTAATTACCTGGTCATGTGAACATAATAACATAATTGTATATGTTGATGACTGTATTCTTTTTATAGATGATCTAGACACAGTATTCCTGATGAGCAAACAAAGGTGTTCCCTCGGTGAGACAGCGGTAAGTCTACGGACTTACAACGCTAAAATCTGAGGTTCGATTCCCCACGAATTTGGCTTTGCTGTAAAACAAACAAACAAAGGTGAAATAGACAGCAACTACTTTTGTTGATCAGGCCTCCAAGACTTTCTTCACAAGTGTCACGTTGAACTAGGCAGTTTCTGTCCATTACACTTTGTTTGTTCATCATGAATGAATATTGTTTGTCCATCGTTAATGAATGTTGTTTGTTCATCATCAATGAATGTTATTTCTTCATCATTAATGAATGTTGTTTTTTTCATCATGAATGAATGTTGTTTGTTCATCATGAATAGGTGTTGTTTGTTCATCATGAATGGATGTTGTTTGTTCATCATGAATGGATGTTGTTTTTTCATCGTTAATGAATGTTGTTTGTTCATCATCAATGAATGTTATTTCTTCATCATTAATGAATGTTGTTTTTTTCATCATGAATGAATGTTGTTTGTTCATCATGAATGTTGTTTGTTCATCATGAATGTTGTTTGTTCATCTTGAATGAATGTTGTTTGTTCATCATGAATGAATGTTGTTTTTTCATCACGAGCGAATGTAGATTAAACTTTAGAAGATGTGTTTCTGATCATGTAAGTGGGTTTTAAACTGGAATTCGATGTGTAGTTAGAGCATTTTTCTAATTGAACGTTTCTCAACCTCGGGTCCCGACCCAAAAGGGGATCATCGCAAGGCTATTGTGGGGGGTGGGGACTATGCGATTACGGATATTTTAAAAAGAGTATAGTATTTTGCTATCACTACGTGTAGGTGTGTGGGGAGGTGAGTAGTCACATCCTGAAATATTTTCAAATGGAGGCCCACCAAAAAAAAGTTTGAAAACTCTCGTTCTATTGTATTCACGTTTGGAGAAATATCTGTTCACATGTTAAGTATAGAACAAAAAAATACAAATCCCTCTCATGCCAAGATGACACATAGGATCTAGTGCTAAGAATACGTTCTTCCCCCCTCACTCCGGACGAGGTGCCATTCCATCGCAGGTTAACCCCCTAGTCAATAGCTGGTACTTATCATACAGCTGGGTATACTGAAAGAAGTGGGGGGAAATAGCTCGTGCAAGAATACAACAGCACGACGTAAACCGGCCTCGAACTCGCAACCATCTGACTATGATTCCAAAACTGGAAATCCAATGAGCCACGCTGCCTCTCACACAATCAGTAAATGTCTTTATGTATCAAAATCGTGTTCGTTTTTGTTGTTGTTTTTATGGTATTTTCCATTACATATTTTCATTGCAGTACATGGCCAAGATGTTTGGAATTAACCAAATGTTTTTAATACAGAATGTTAATCTTGTCTATGCTCATAATATGGGAATTTTTCTTGCCATTTTTCTTATTACTACTTCTGTTTCTTTTTTTATTACTACTTCTATTGCTGTTTTTTTATTACTGCTTGTGTTGCTGTTTTTTATTACTGCTACTGTTGCTATTTTTTATTACTACTTCTGTTGCTGTTTTTTACTACTATTTTTGTTGCTGTTTTTTTATTACTACTTCTGTTTCTGTTTTTTATTACTACTTCTGTTGCTGTTTCTTATTACTACTTCTGTTGCTGTTTTTATTACTACTTCTGTTGCTGGTTTCTTATTACTACTTCTGTTGCTGTTTTTTATTACTACTTCTGTTGCTGTTTTTTTTGTACTGCTTCTGTTGCTGTTTCTTTTCTGGATAGAATGTATGGAAAAATCCTTAAAATCTGTTGATGCGATTTGACTAATTGCTCCAGATTGTTTACAGCTTTATTTTCCAACTATCCTTAGTTGGTTTAATTTAACCTGTCCTAATAATTTAGAATCTGATAAACTTTGCACTAATATGCAATCGTTATTTATTAGATTATAGCAGAGTTAAACCAGCCAGCCTTGTTGGTTTAATTTAACCTGTCCTACTAATTTAGAATCTGATAAACTTTGCACTAATATGCAAGCGTTATTTATTAGATTATAGCAGAGTTAAACCAGCCAGCCTTGTTGGTTTAATTTAATCTGTCCTAATAATTTAGAATCTGATAAACTTTGCACTAATATGCAAGCGTTATTTATTAGATTATAGCAGAGTTAAACCAGCCAGCCTTGTTGGTTTAATTTCAGACGTGTTTCCCTCTTGTGTTTGTTTTGTGTAAGCACCTGTCTTTTCAAGTACCCTGTTTTCTCGTGTATTTTTCAACTACCTCTCTGTGTGATTGTCTTTTACTAGGCAGAGCGTGTTTGTATTCTCTGGCTTTCTTTTGTTTTGTACACCCCTTCGATTAAGCGTTTATTTGTTCTTCTTTCCTTTATCCTCATCAAGTGGTCTATTGTGTATGCCTGCTTTAGGACCTTTTCTTATGTCTATATATTTTCTGGACCCACCCTTAGTCAGATTCTAAACTTGTCTTCTTTCCAAAGTTTGTAAATTTTGGGATCTTTTTTTTTTTTCGGACCATGTTTTAGTCAAGTGTCCACTTGAGTAAATCCAGTTTTTAAATCCTATCTGCTTCTGCCTGTTCACCGGATTTGGACCACTCTTAGCCAAAATTAAAATTTCGAGCTGCGGAACAAAGTCTAAGGTTCCAGAAGCGATGTCACTGAATACTCTCAGAATTCTAAGTTTGAGTCTGTTGTCAATCGAATCATTCAGTTCCAGGATCAAGGCAAAGCACTTGTGGCGATGAACGCTACTAATAGAATGTACTCACTTTAGTATCTATTTCAAAATTAGGAATGACTAAACCTAACTACTAAGGGTCTTTCAGGTGTCGGTTAGGTTGACAATACCATTATCTTTACCAGGTTTCTCAGCTTTCACGAGGCTTAATTCTCCGGTGTGTAAGGTTGCTAAGAATGCTAAAAACCCGGGGTTCAATTCTCCGAGATGGAGATAGCTCAGATAGTCCATTTTGTAGCTTTTTTAACACCACAACTTCACAATGTTTAGCCTAAAAATGATTTTATCTTCTGACGATTTTTATTGATTTCTACAGTTTGGAAAATGTTATTGATTAATCATCAGTCTTGTTTTTGTTTTGTTTTTTTCGTCTCAGCTCCATCAAGTTAAGTCGGTATCTAAACCCTTCTTAATAATTTTAAATACCCATTTTTTTTGTTTTCCCAGGAATCCTCGAACACTGGAGAAGAAACTGTGTCCCGAAAGACGTAGACGCAGAATTGAACTGTGAAGTTTCTAATAAACTCGCATGGAAGAGAAAAATTTGTACTTGCGATTCGGACTACTGTAACAGTGTATCCTGTTTGGCAGGATTAGGTGTTTCTGGACACGCGTTGATTTTACTGTTACTGTTGAAATTAACGCAGTGACTTTTTTTAGTCCCTGTGCATCTCTATAGAGAACTGTAAAACAAAATGATATCGTAAAGGTGTTAGTCTTGGACTATCTATTAAAGAGAATGATAGGTAACATGAGAGATACCTCCGGATAACAGCTCATGAATAACAAATTTAGTTCTTGTTGGCTATCATAATAGTGTTACATAGGTATTGGATAATTATTTTAATCTTAATTTAAGAAGTTTTTATTATAGCTTATCATATGAAGTAACTAAAGCGACTTGGTGACTCGGTAATATATCTACTATTCTATTGTGTATTTCTATTATATTTAGGGTATATATTGTGTATTTGTATTATATTTAGGGTAAGATGTTATGTTTCTATCGCACCATGTTACTTCTTATGTATTTGTAAATTATATATTTTATTGATGTTCATCTTTACAGTATCCCAAACTGGTTGTTTGGAGTGAAAGTTGATGTAGGAGACTGATCATAAAAAAAAACAGTTTTTATAGAACAACAGAAATTCACTGTATAAGGTGGTTGTTGACGCGTATTTTTTTTTTTTCATATTGACGTTGAGAATCAAAATGAGTAAATATAGGAGAATCGTGGGATTGATGCTGTATTGTAAAACTGGCAAATATAGGAGAATCGTGGGATTGGTGCTGTATTGTAAAACTGGCAAATATAGGAGAATCATGGGATTGGTGCTGTATTGTAAAACTGGCAAATACAGGAGAATCGTGGGATTGATGCTGTATTGTAAAACTGGCAAATACAGGAGAATCATGGGATTGGTGCTGTATTGTAAAACTGGCAAATATAGGAGAATCATGGGATTGGTGCTGTAAAACTGGCAAGTATAGAAGAATCATGGGATTGGTGCTGTATTGTAAAACAGTCCACCTTTGTCAATCCATCTCTCTCTCAAACGGGCTTAGCTGATACGCTAAAGAAAAAATGTCGGATTTTAACTCATTTAGAATTCCTTATAAGCTAAAAAAGTGTATTTACCAGATAGATGTGTATAAAGTCACATAAAAGCTTATTGTTAAACGTGAAACTACGTGAATTTGAGTCACGTGGTTGGCAAAAATTCATTTACATTCAAGACAGTTTGACTTGCATGTTTACTTTCATCAGAATTTCTCACATTTAATCCCTTGGTGCTCGGGAGAAAATGATATTATTTTAAGTAACCTTCAGCCCATTAGTTCGAGACAGAAGCGTGTCCATATTTTCAATTTTATTTTAGACGTTTGTGATTTTAGATAGCTTGTTATATTCCCACACATTAGTATTTATTGTCAACATACAGGGTATAAGCTTACAGCAGTAAGGCTTAAGTTATTAGTAACATCGCTGATCTCTCACTGTTCTCTCAAAACAAACATGCTTGGACTTACACAGAAAAAACTTGAAAACACTACGGTATTTTTCCCATGTCTCGCTGTCCTTAGATAACATAAAAAAAAACGTTGTATTAAAACATTAAAAAAAATGATGTATTGTAGCAAAGAAAAAATCATAATACGAAGATTTCGATCGGTTTGATAAACTATAAATCCTTTCTATTGACGTGGAGAATAAAGTTACATTATAAGCCAGAAGAGGGAGTTACGTACGAACCCTAAATAGTATTTGTGCCTTCAATTTGAAAACGAAGAAATATTATTATTTATAAAATACTGAGAAAAAAAACTATAATGAACATTTTTCTTTGTTTTCTAATAACAATACATTGGTTCATACAAAACAATGTAAATAAAATACACCAAATTATCTCGTACTGTTTAACAGAACTTTAATAACATTTGTTAGTTGCACGAGCCTTAAAATACGTGGATTTAGGGCGACTTAAATATCAACATTGTTCTATGTATGATCCTTAATCTTAATACTCAAAAACAGAATGACGAGAATGAAAAACTGTCTCCAAAAATGAGAGTAATCACATTCCACACACAAAAAAACGACGTTTCGCTTATGCCTTTCTCAAGAGTTGGAACGTCACATCTAAATATAAACTGAGAAAGATGTAGGCTGAAAGGTAAGGCTTAGATAATATAAATATTTTATTTTTCTAAAGTGTGACTGATAGTTTTTTTTTTAACATGGTTTCAATTCTCCAGTTTGCTCTGCAAAGTTTATAAACTGAAAAAAGAAAACCAAATTCTGTTGTTTTCGGATGTAATGACGATATGTACTGTTGGTTTCGGATGTAATGACGATAAGTACTGCTGGTTTCGGATGTAATTACGATAAGTACTGTTGGTTTCGGATGTAATAACGATAAGTCCTGTTGATTTCGGATGTAATAACGATAAGTCCTGTTGGTTTCGGATGTAATGACGATAAGTACTGTTGGTTTCGGATGTAATGACGATAAGGGCTGTTGGTTTCAGATGTAATGACGATAAGGGCTGTTGGTTTCAGATGTAACGATAAGTATTGTTGGTTTCGGATGTAATGACGATATGTAATGTTGGTTTCGGATGTAATGACGATAAGTACTGTTGGTTTCGGATGTAATAACGATAAGTATTGTTGGTTTCGGATGTAATAACGATAAGTATTGTTGGTTTCGGATGTAATGACGATAAGTACGATCTGGTGCTTAATATTTACTAACGTCTTTATAATAAAATCAAATAATATTGTATAACGTATTTCACAGATTTCTGTATATTGCTTTCAATCAGAAATCATTGTTCCCGTACTATCTCAACTGTATACAGAAATACGGAGTTACACGATTCTTATGTGATGCTTTTGATTGGCTGATAAATAAGTGCACGATTTAGAACATTTAGTTGGAATACAATCCTCACTTTGTTGTCTACAAACTTTGTTTTCGGGAGAATCGCTTGTTCTACCGAGAGCATTACTTATGCCTTCAGGTAGTACGATAAGACGTTCTGCACGCAGACGAACGCACGAGGTTATTGTACTGCAGTAATTCGACACGTCAGTGTAAAACGTGACAATTAGCTGAAATGCCAGAGTGTATACATGAGTTTCAACAAACAGTCTAAATGAAGAACATCATAGTATTGAATAGACATAATAGCGAAGTTGAATTTGTGCATGAACGAATACATTCTAGTAAAGTGTATTCCATAATATTTTCTTTATTTCACCGCCATGTGTTGACTTATTCCGTATTTTCCGCTGCACTGTTTAACCTAGGGTTACTAATGAGATACATTGTTGGAAATGTCAATAATAATAAAAAAAGTGTAGTTTAGTTTAGTTAAAAAAAACAAAAAAAAATGCTCGTATTTTATTTTAAAAATAAGCATTCTCTCTTCATTAAAACAAAAAACACTTATTTACCAATATTGTTGTACCGTTGTCCTTTATTTGGACTGGTCCTTTAAAATTATTTAGTGAAGTCCAGTAAATGTAATGATGAAAAATTAGCTTATTTCTTCCTCCGTATTTCTACAAGCTTGGGACACTGTTATAACTTGTCGACCTACGTATATAAATGACGTTCCAACGGAAATACTCCGCTAAACTGTACTAGACTAATGTAAAAATAAACTTACTTGTACAATTTTACACCTGTTCGATTAACTAACTGAATATACGCGATAACTGATAATAATCCAATACTTCACTGAAACGGGCACTCTACCAACAGGCTGATTTACTGTTAGCTCAGCTAATTCATTAGCCCACACGTATTTACATTTGATGTGTCACTTTTAAATGTTCCTCGAAGTTACCAGGTTTTCAAGACATCATATTTAGAACTTTCTACATATTCTAGGCCTACATTTATAAATCGCATCGGGCTAATTTCAGTTCCTTCAAATAATTCTTATGTTCAATAATCTTGAACTCAAAAACTTAAGATGCTACATTATTTAAAATAATACACCAAGATTAATTTTTGCTGTCATTGTCTCCTTCAAACGTAAGAAAGATTACATTTTATTAAAGAAACAAGAAAAATTTAAGAACTCTATCAGAAATGTTTTATCTCTGTAAGATCTTCCATTTTAACTTACTTTGATGTTATTTCTTATCTATTCTGAGACCTCGGGTAGACTTGTGTTATGAAAGAATATTCAATAAGTCAATGAAGAATCATCCTACTGATGGGTTACCTGTTCATTCACTATAGGATGGCAGATCTGCTTAAACTTCAGTCTGTGAGATGGTAAGTAACGTTGTTGTTTTACTGTGAAATCGCAAAGTTGTTTAAACTTCAATCTGTGAGATGGTAAGTAACTTTGTTGTTTTACTGTGAAATCGCAAAGTTGTTTAAACTTCAATCTGTGAGATGGTAAGTAACTTTGTTGTTTTACTGTAGGATCGCAGAGCTGTTTAAATTTCGGTCTGTGAGATGGTAAGTAGCGTTATGTTAAGTGATCTCAAGGAAAAACAAAAAAAAGGTGTGTCCACTTATCTCTGCATGTAAAATTAAGATGACAGTCAGAGCGAATAGGATTAATCCTCTATTAAACGTTACTAATACTATCGAGGTTTTTACATTAGCAGCTGAAAGTTTTTAGTACAGCAGTGCGAAACAAAATTCAGAGTTCCCTAGCGTTGAATGAGTCCGAAAAGGCTTGAAAATAACTTATGTATTTATCAATATAAAACTTGACAGTTTGTTTAAAAAAAGAGAACTGCGCAACGCATCGCCTGTCTCAATCATATACTTTGAGATTACAGTACGTTTAATCATTATGAAAGCTGATAAAGTTAATCCCATTAGTTACATTGTTCTGAGCTTTCGAAGACGTCGTGTGTTATAGTAAAACCGCCATTGAAAACGTATGTGCATGAAACACGTAATAGGCGCAATATAAGGATATTTGAGTTACCGATTTTCATAACTAACTGAAAACACCTAAGACAACAGCTTATGTTAATTGCTTCAACTAAATTGTTAAAGTTTGCGTTCATGACTAAACTGGACATAAATAGTGTATTTCGAACTATAAAACTTGACTGGTTAGTTTTGTAATTTTTTGTGTTTGTTTGTTTGGTATAAAACTACAAATGTTCTTCCTCCGACCGCGGGTTTCGAAACCAGATTTTTACCTCTACTTATCACTGAGCCACCAGGAGGCAGTTTTATAATTAACATTAGTTCCAAATTGATTGGAGAAGGGGTTGATTGCAATTGTAGAGGGGACTCATCACGACTGAAGAAGGGGCTGATTGGAATTGGAGAAGGGGTTGATTAGGATTGTAGAGGGGACTGATCGGGATTGAAGAAAGGGCTGATTAGGATTGGAGAAGGGACTCATCAGGACTGAAGAAGGGGCTGATTGGAATTGGAGAAGGGGTTGATTAAGATTGAAGAATAGGGCTGAATGGAATGGGAGAAGGGGTTGATTAAGATTGAAGAAGAGGTTGATTAGGATTGAAGAAGGGGATGATTGAGATTGAAGAAAGGGCTGATTAGGATTGGAGAAGGGGTTGATTAAGATTGAAGAAGGGACTGATTGGAATTGGAGAAGGGGTTGATTAGGATTGAAGAAAGAGCTGATTAGGATTGGAGAAGGGGTTGATTAGGATTGGAGAAGCGACTCATCAGGATTGGACTCTCTTCTCATCACTGACGTTTTGCAATTTATGTTCAATCTAACAAGAAAACGAATTCATACAGAAAACAGTACATAAACTGTACAGAAAACAGTACATAAACTATACAGAGAACAGTACATAAACAGTAGAGTTCCAGGACAGAAATGTTACTAATGGCTTAAAATATTAAGTTTTGATGAATCTAAATCATCACCATATCATCTGAGCCACGTATATTAATCCAAATTGATAAAACATTGTCTGTACTAATGCTTTATTTCAACAAAAAATAACCTAAAAGTTACTGTTCATGTGTATATGATAATTCTTACAATATCAGTCTTTTAACATACATTGATAACATCTATTCCATATCCATACAATTCTTTCACGACTTCACGGTAATATTATATTTGTATACTAATGTGCTGAGAGTTAATAACAGTTAGAAAACCAATGCCTTAATCCTTTGCTGTTGTGCTTAGAGATATTTCCTCATCGTCGATCGTTCCTGCTTGGATGGACAGGATTTCACACTGTTGCCACAATTTCCATTGTAACAAGATTTTGCAAAGGATGGTGAACTCAATCTTGGACCAATACTTCGACAAACTTTCGAGGTATCATCCATCGTATGTGGATTTTGTTTTTTTTAAAACATGTTTAAGAAAACCAAAGGTACAAAGTTCAATTGGATCTGAATTGAGGGACTTGACAGATGTGGGGTCGAATGTATTTACTGGGATTTCAGTTTCTTCAGCTGTATAGATGTTCGATATTTTTGGACTTTTACCCTGTGAGTCTTCTTCAGCTTCTATTTCTTGTTAGCGATGATAAGAGCCATGTCAAGTGGCTTCGCAATGGTTTTTTGGGGAAAGGGGTCGAAGGATTCTCTTTCGTAACCATAGTATTCGTTTTATGTAAATAAGATTTGCTCCAGATTGACATTGGTATTTATTCAGATACGACTGTCTTCCTAAACGCTCTATTATATAAGTTCTTTTGCTTCCATATATAGCATTCACAGTTTTCGTTTTCAAATGGTGTGTTCCTATATCGTTTAATAATCTACCTTTAAAAGAGCTGTAACAATATCCTCTAACAACAAGCTTCTCCTGAACACATTTCAGTATCGAATGGCTGGGAGTCGGCCGTGAACCAAACATAGAAATGTTAAACATGTTACCCAAGACCCGACGCCACTTCATTAAAGTATAGTCCACCCCTCTTATAAAGTACGAATAACCTCGTTTACATGTACTAATCTGTACTACAGTGATCACTTTTACCTGAGTTAAACAAACTACTCCAGACATTTACCATTGGTGGTATATTTGTTTTAGAGCAAAGCCACATTGGGCTATCTGCTGTGTTCACTGCGGGGAATCGAGCCCCGGATTTTAACGTTGTAATTCCACTAACTTAACCATTGATTTTAGTGCAACGAAGTGACAAACGTGATAGGAATATTAAGACAAACCATAAACGACAAATGGCACAGCGTATGTTTTCGGACTCACAACGCTAGAACCGGGTTTCGATACCCGTGGTGGGCAGAGCAGAGATAGCCCATCGTGTAGCTTTATGCTTAACTACAAGCAAACAGACATTTCTTAAACGACAATCTTATGATTACGAAACCAGTCATGACGTTGCAGACAACGCCAGTATTTCTTTACTGTATATTAACGTGCTTCACATAACTCAAGTTATTTCTCTTGTAATTTCAAGTGATTACATAGCTCTTGTGTGCGTTAGTCATCTTTAGAGAGGCTTAAGTAATGTATAATGATTATTTATTTGGTACTTAGTCCTGTCGTGCGTTAGAATGAGCCACGTAAGCCTATATGTGTAGGTGTTTGCACGATTTGACGTTTGAAACTTTTATCTTAAACACGCTTACAGATACGTGTAATAGGTGTGCAGAGTTTCGAAGAAGATGAATGAACTAGTTTTGATTTAGGTGAACGTATAAATACTTAATCGTTACTTACAAAATTAAACCCAACTGAGATTTCAAATGACCCATCACGGGTATCCAAAAACCGGTTTTTAGCGTTCATACATACAGCTGGGCCACTGGGTGGCACGTTAATTTGAAACGCTGTTGTTAAGTTATCCATGATCCAAAAGAAAATATATTATAAACCTTTCCAATAAATCTATAAATGTAACAAAGTTACAACTAAATTATAACTTTGAGAAATAGTTTATTATATTCATTGAGATAAAAAATACTTGATTATTTTTTCGAGACTGGAATTTATTTTAGGAATTTTTTTCTTATTTCATCAAAAAATTTACTTTTTAAACCTTTTCTTTAGGTGCTGTACTCATTATAAAACTGGATTTAAAACACACTGTAATAATTTTACTGAAAAATATTGAACAGAAAACAATAACTTCATCTCAGAACGCTCTTTATTGGAGGAATTAAAACCCGAGTTTTAGGAGGAGGGTTGTTTGTTTGTTTGTTATGAATTTCGCGCAAAGCTATACGAGGCCTATCTGCGCTAGCCGTCCCTAATTTAGCAGTGTAAGACTAGAGAGAAGGTAGCTGGTTATCAACACCAACCGCCAACTCCTGGGCTATTCTTTTATCAACGAATAGTGTGACTGACCATCACATTACAACACCCCCACGGCTGAAGGGACGAGCATGTTTAGTGGGACGGGGATTCGAACCCGCGACCCGCAGATTGCGAGTCGAGCGCCCTAACCACCTGGGGGGTGGGGGTGGGAATGGAAGTTTATATCTCTTTATTTCATTAGTAATCATAAAAATGGTGTTCATCAATAAAAGAACCTGATTTCCTGGTGAACTACGAACTCTGTTGAAGAACCTGATTTCCTGGTGAACTACGAACTCTGTTGAAGAACCTGATTTCCTGGTGAACTACGAACTCTGTTGAAGAACCTGATTTCCTGGTGAACTACGAACTCTGTTGAAGAACCTGATTTCCTGGTGAACTACGAACTCTGTTGAAGAACCTGATTTCCTGGTGAACTACGAACTCTGTTAAAGAACACGATTTCCTGGTGAACTACGAACTCTGTTGAAGAACACGATTTCCTGGTGAACTACGAACTCTGTTGAAGAACACGATTTCCTGGTGAACTACGAACTCCGTTTGATTGTATTAACACACTCATTTTCCTCGACAGAACAAAATGGTGACGACATAATTAACTGGCTGTTTGTAACAGAGACATATCAATCACTTAACAGTGACACTATTTAATTAGGTAAAAGTCTTAACATTCCACAAGCTTTGCTGAAGTTCATTAAAATTTCTGTCGGGATCTATCCTATTAACAGGATCCCTTTTTTTTTCTTCTTTTCTGGTTCAGCTACTACAAGTTTTAAGAACATCTTTACTTGTTTTCCCCTCCGCCAAGTCCAATCGCTCCAGGAAGCCTAGGAATGACGTCACGAAGCAAGGAGGGTGTAAACTAACGTCGTATAGTTATTTCTGTTGGTGTCTTAATTAAATCAAGCTGTGTACCACCTTAACAAACAACGAAAACTAAAGTTTGAAGGTCCTAATAAATGAGCCTCATCCGATATGATATTTCGAGATCATTATGAACGTAATTAAGATAAACGACCAAGTTTTACTTAACTTCAGCAATGAACAAATTATTCCCGTGCCTCTGGCCTTGGACGTGCTCTATCCAGCATGAATAAATTTGTCCGCGGGCGACAACAACTATTTCCTATAGATATTTTTAGAGAAACAAATGATACTTGCACAAACAAGTCAGTACGTATTACAAACAAGTTAACTCTTTGTAAACTTCGAGCTGTAAATAAGCTTCAGTCGACATCGATTTGTGTCATACATATATAGATTTCAAAATTTCAGTTTATACTTTCCGGTAGACAAATTTTATGATGCTTAGCGTCTATAAATATAATAGAAAATCAAACCATTTTCTCAAACTGATATCAGTCACTAGAGTTAAACAGGCATGTAAGAACTGAGTACCTATATCAGTCACTAGAGTTAAACAGGCATGTAAAAACTGAGTACCTATATCAGTCACTAGAGTTAGACAGGCATGTAAGGAGAACTGAGTACCAACATCAGTCACTAGAGTTAAACAGGCATGTAAAAACTGAGTACCTATATCAGTCACTAGAGTTAGACAGGCATGTAAAATCTGAGTACCTATATCAGTCACTAGAGTTAGACAGGCATGTAAGAAGAACTGAGTACCTATATGAGTCACTAGAGTTAAACAGGCATGTAAGAACTGAGTACCTATATCAGTCACTAGAGTTAAACAGGCATGTAAAAACTGAGTACCTATATCAGTCACTAGAGTTAAACAAACATGTAAGAAGAACTGAGTACCTATATGAGTCACTAGAGTTAAACAAACATGTAAGAACTGAGTACCTATATCAGTCACTAGAGTTAAACAAGCATCTAAGAAGAACTGTGTACCTATATCAGTCACTAGAGTTAAACAAGCATCTAATAAGAACTGAGTACCTATATCAGTCACTAGAATTAAACAAGCATGTAAGAAGAACTGAGTACCTATATGAGTCACTAGAGTTAAACAGGCATGTAAAAACTGAGTACCTATATCAGTCACTAGAATTAAACAGGCATGTAAGAAGAACTGAGTACCTATATATATATATATATATATTCAATACACTAATTAATTCAACTTCTCCTAAATAAGTCGTTTAGATAATTTCGGGAATATTTTCGGAGCCGTTAATGTTTTATCTTTAGTCAGTAACCTTTGACCCATATCGTTTTTGTTTTAATATTTTTACGTTTTAATATTTTGTTTTCATGCTCACAATAATACTTTAATTATTATTTTTTCAGTCTTTTCACTTCTTCAGTTAAAACTAATTTTATATAAAACCACAAAATAAGTTGTTACTATTATTATGTAGATCAGAGAAGTTATGATTCTTAGATTGGCTAAAATTTATAAGACGGAAAAAAAAACTCCAAAGTTTTGCGAATTCGATACGCACCCATTTTTATGTCGTTGTTTGTTACTATTGTTGTTTGTTTTTGAATTTCGCGCAAAGCTACACGAGGGATATCTGCGCTAGTCGTCCCTAATTTAGCAGTGTAAGACTAGAGGGAAGGCAGCTAGTCATCACCACCTACCGCCAACTCTTGGGCTACTCTTTTACCAACGAATAGTGGGATTGACCGTCACATTATAACACCCCACGACTGAAAAGGCGAGCATGTTTGGTGTGTCAGGGATTCGAACCCGTGACCCACAGATTGCGAGTCGAGCGCCCTAACCACCTGGCCATGCCGGGCCCCATTTTTATGTCACATCTCCAAAATTCAACAGACACATTGAACTTATAAGTTTGGTGAATTTTTTTTATCCCTAACTTCAAAAATTTGGATTTCACATGTGCTTAAAGTGCATAACAAGGTTCAAAATCTGAACGCATCCGAACTAGCTTTCTTCGTACATCAAGAAGAAACGCAATTCATAATAGCTAGCGTCATTTAGTCCTAGCAATATGATTCAACCCATGACAAAGTTTAAAACAACGTGTTTTTATTTAGTAACAAATGAAAATGTTCAAACAAGATACAGTTTGTTTGATTTCGTTAAGCGCAATGCTACACGATGGGCTATCTGTGCTCTGTCCACCGCGGGTTTCGAAATCTGATTTTTAGCGTTATATGACTTGTCGCTAAGCAGTGAAGGAGCACAAGCTACAGAGATCGTGAAAGTTCGCTATTAAGTGTTAAACACGTTCTTAACTGGCCGAGTCTTTACGTAGTAAATTTTAGTTGTTATCTATCTACCACACGGTCTTGCTTATCAAATGCAGAACAAGGCTTAAAGAATTGTGAAAATTGTAGGAGATTGGTGGTAGAAAGTTATTTTGTATTAGGTGTTTTAGTTTTCTTTGTCCATCATGAAGCTGGAAATCATGTGTAACTAACCAGTTCTTTAGCTTCAAAATAACATTAAAAAAACAGATTGGAAGCATATTAAGGACACCTATACAGTTTCAGCAATAACAACACAAAATTTGACTTTAAGTTACCATAAAATAACAGAAAACCTCTGTCTGTGGAAGGTTTTTGAAAGGACGTAACAAACTTGAAGCAAAAAAAAACAACGATAATTCATTTTGCAATACAACATGCACTAGATACAGGGGAGAAAAACGGTTAAAAAAGTTCTCAAATGATGTGCACCAATAGGAAACGGGCAAATTATCAGCGTTAATTACGTATATGTTCAGCAGACGCCTTTTGGTTGACGTGCAGTCTGTAGTGTATTCAAATTAATGAGAATCTTACTAAAGAATACCTCTAAAATAACCGTTTGCAAGGAAATTTTCTCTCATTTTTTTTTTTTTATGTTCCTCGTGCGTCTTTTATGGAATGTTGCATTGATCTCCTTAATAGGCTGTTATTTCTTTAATGGAAAAGTTACACGAGCTTCTTTCTAGTCGTCAGTGGGTGTCTTTTACCAAATGAAAGCGTCAAGTTGAAAGTTGTCAGTTCAAGAACAATGATGATAAACACCAGGTGGCTGCTAAAAGTTTGGAAATAAAAACAGGAAAGTTATATTTTGGATGAATGATGCCAAAAACAACAACAATTTGTAGTTGGTGAAAAAAATTTAATGAGTTGTATTGTTGTTCGTAGTTAAGCACAGAGCTACGAGCTATCTGTGCTCTGCCCACCACGGGAATTTAATGAGAGTTGATAACAAAATAAAATTGTTAACACGATATGTGTTAAAACAATTTCTATGTATGTGTATATATATATAGATAAGCACAGTCATTCAATTGTGTTGTTATTCGACACTTGTTAATTAAAATGACCAGACATGGCCAGGTGGTTAGGGCGCTTGACTCGCAATCTAAGGGTTTCGGATTCGAATCCCCGTTCCACCAAACATGTTCGCCCTTTCAGCCGTGGGGACGTTATAATATTACGGCTAATCCCACTATTCGTTGGTAAAATGAGAAGCTCAAGAGTGGTGATGATTAGTTGCCTTCCCTCTAGTCTTTCACTACTAAATTAGGAACGGCTAGCGCAGATGGACCTTGTGTAGCTTTGCGTGAAATTCGAACCAAACCAATCTAATCAAAATGCCACCTATTAGGATTTCTTTTCTTATTTACTGTTAATTAAAATAGCATTTTTTACCAACAGCGTTCATATTGTCTTATTGAAAAACAGTTTAATTAGTTTCACACCAGGTGGAGTTCCCCCCAGTAGTCCACCGAGTAGCTTTGTGTTTAACAATAAATAAACAAATAAAACAAATTTACTCGTTAGATAATTTAGCTAATAATCATATTGAATAGTTAATTTATCGTCATATTGTTTAATCATTTAGCCGTTGCCGTAATTAATAATTTTGCAGTATTTTACTGTACTTAAATTAAACTCCTACTACACTGTAGGTGGCATAATAACTATTTTACACTGCACTCACCCACCTAAACTCGTATTAATAATTTCACAGTATTTTGCTGTACTTAAATTAAACTCCTGCTACACTGTAGGTGGCATAATAAATATTTTGCACTGCACTCACCCACCTAAACTCGTATTAATAATTTTGCAGTATTTTACTCTACTTAAATTAAACACCTGTTACACTGTAGGTGGCATAATAAATATTTTTATACAGCACTCACCCACCTAAACTCATATTAATAATTTTGTAGTATTTTACCGTACTTAAATTAAACTCCTGCTACACTGTAGGTGGCATAATAAATATTTTACACTGCACTCACTCATATCAATAATTTTGCAGTATTTTACTGTACTTTAATTAAATTCCTGCTACACTGTAGGTGGCATAATAAATATTTTACACTGCACTCACCCACCTAAACTCGTATTAATAATTTTGCAGTATTTTACTGTACTTAAATTAAACTCCTGCTACACTGTAGGTGTCATAATAAATATTTTTACACTAGCACTCACCCACCTAAACTCGTATTAATAATTTTGCAGTATTTTAACTGTACTTAAATTAAACTCCTGCTACACTGTAGGTGGCATAATAAATACTTTACACTGCACTCACCCACCTAAACTCGTATTAATAATTTTGCAGTATTTTACTGTACTTAAATTAAACTCCTGCTACACTGTAGGTGGCATAATAAATATTTTACACTGCACTCACCCACCTAAACTCGTATTAATAATTTTACAGTATTTTACTGTACTTAAATTAAACTCCTGCTACATTTGTTTGTTATGGATTTCGCGCAAAGCTACACGAAGGCTATCTGCGCTATCCGTCCATAATTTAGCAATGTAAGACTAGAGGGAAGGCAGCTAGTCATCACCACCCACCGCCAATTGTTGGGCTACTCTTTTACCAACGAATAGTGGGATTGACCGTCACATCATAACGCCCCCACGGCTGAAAGGGCGAGCATGTTTGGTGTGACGGGGATTCGAACCCGCGACCCAAAGATTGCGAGTCGAGCACCTTAACCACCTGGCCATGCCGGGCCTGAAAATAAATATTTGTAGTGTGATTCAATAATTCACTCTACGTCGCCAGCTTTAGAAATGTAAACATGAAATATTCCTACCTACAGCTATCTGAAGGATCATTTATCTAAGCCTAATAGCGTACATCTATCAAAAGATATCTGTGGACTATACCATATTTTATTCATATTATTTGCGTACAAGAACTTTAAACGTATGAGTGTATTTTATCAAGCTTTCTATATTTTATATATTTAATTTGTGAATTGGGTTTTTGATTTATTTATTTCCAGGCTTCTAATGTATTACCTATCCCCCCTCAGTGGCTCAGCCGTAAGACTGCGGACTTATGACGCTAAAAATCGGGTTTTGGTAGCCATAGCACAAATATTCCATTGTGCAGCTTTGTGCTTAACTATAACCAAACAAACCAACCAAATATATTCTTCATGATAAAAACAATTGCGAACTTATAGCGCTAAAAATCAGATTTGTGTAAGATAACACTATATTAGATTTTTTTTAAGATTATGGCTATCAAAATACAAATGTGCTGATACAGAAGGACATTTTTCACTCCTCGTCATGCAAATCAGGATTATGGTGATCAACAAGGTTTGTGTTCGGGACAAACAACTAGAAACGCACATCCTGCTCACAGCCAGACACACAACATCTCCCGTGCAATGGCACGACGAGCCCAGTATGTAGACCACTATTTTTTTTATTATTTTTCTTTCGAGTGATTCGTGATTCATTCTGTAGTGAGATAAAAGGAGTTTGGGAAGAACAGGTTCATACAAGAACATGGCGTATATGGCCGTCCTGAAAACACGGTGCGGATAGAAATAAGTCCTGTTGTCGTATCAGGTTTTCTGCATTCTGTAGAATGGAAACCGTAAATCTACGACCCTTTTAGTAGTATATGGTAACGCAATTGTTTCAACCTAATCAAAGTTAATGTCTGCTAAACTGGTATACATGTTCTAGAAGAGAAGACTGACCGAATGAAGTGGTGTGCGTGCTCAGACTTCAGTCCGATAATAATTTGCATTTCAGATTATATAACAAATTATTGAGCATAAGATGTCTGACTAATAATTTGCATTTCAGATTATATAACAAATTGTTGAGCATAAGATGTCTGACTAATAATTTGCATTTCAGATTATATAACAAATTATTGAGCATAAGATGTCTGACTAATAATTTGCATTTCAGATTATATAACAAATTATTAAGCATAAGATGTCTGACTAATAATTTGCATTTCAGATTATATAACAAATTATTAAGCATAAGATGTCTGACTAATAATTTGCATTTCAGATTATATAACAAATTGTTGAGCATAAGATGTCTCATTAATAATTTGCATTTCAGATTATATAACAAATTATTGAGCATAAGATGTCTGACTAATAATTTGCATTTCAGATTATATAACAAATTATTGAGCATAAGATGTCTCATTAATAATTTGCATTTCAGATTATATAACAAATTATTGAGCATAAGATGTCTGACTAATAATTTGCATTTCAGATTATATAACAAATTATTAAGCATAAGATGTCTGACTAATAATTTGCATTTCAGATTATATAACAAATTATTGGATGCTTGCTTTGGATAAAATGATGAGGGCAAGGGAAGATGATTGAATACCTGTAATTTTTAATCTTTTTCACAACTAAAATATTATACATTCATATTATTATTTACTTATTTAATGCAGCGTAGATTGGAACACTGAACTTCTCAAATATGTATGTTCGTGTGCTTATGAGCGCTAACCCTAAACCACTATGTGACTGATATGTATGTAGTGGTGGATGACGAAATTAAGCCTATAAGTGCTAACACTTATAAGCCCGGCATGGCCAGGTGGTTAAGGCATTCGACTCGCAATCTGAGGGTCGCGGGTTCGAATCCTTTCAGCCGTGGGAGCGTTATAATGTGACAGTCAATCCCACTATTCGTTGGTAAAAGAGTTGTCCAAGAGTTGGCGGTAGGTGGTGATGACTAGCTGCCTTCCCTTTAGTCTTACACTGCTAAATTAGGGACGGCTAGAGCAGATAGCCCTCGTGCAGCTTTGCGCGAAATTCAAAAACAAACAAACACTTATAACTTTAATTATAGATGAATTACACAATTCTGTTCATTTGATTTAGCGCTAAGCCTATTAAGTAGTAGAACCGTTCATTATTAGCTCTAACCAAGATTTTAAAATGTTCTCAATTCATGGGTTTAACACAACTGTATAGAGCACGTTTCTTAATACTTGAATGTGACGTGGATCTCAAATTTTCATGATCTTGTATTCGTGTTTTTAACGCCGTAGTGGTAGAAACTACATAAGTTAAATTAAATGTATGACACCTGTATTGATATACGACAGTCGATGTTTGACAAGCAGATATCTGAACTTTATAACTAACAACAAACAAACAAACAATTCTACACACTGGTTTAATTACAGCTATTAGTTCTACTTGCAGGTGATTCCGATGGATTATTTTTCTACTATCTACTTTCCAACAGAAAGTTAAAAAAAGTAATATTTTGTTTAGCTATTTCTCACGTGGACAATGTTGGAACAAACATTTTCTTTAGATAGTCATGGAGAACTTGATTTATAATATCTGTTGGAAAAGCGTTTTTATTCTGAAGTCGTTAATAGTTTCTGTTTATTTCTATAATATTTTAAACCTTTCTGTATAACACAGGATGATAGCTAAGATAAGTAGGAATGTATCATTTTTTGTTACAAAAAAATTTATGTTTATGAATAGCACAACACTTTTAAAATATATATATATATATAACAAGAATATAATTACAACTGTCTTTGAAGTATATAATCAATACATTATTTCACTCTTAACCTTCATATAAACGAAGAGGAATATCATAGTCACACATCAAAATAACACAGCACTTTTAAAGTATATATATATATAACAAGAATATAATTACAACTGTCTTTGAAGTATATAATCAATACATTATTTCACTCTTAACCTTCATACAAACGAAGAGGAATATCATAGTCACACATCAAAGACTTTCTTGTAAGCATGATACGAAGAGTTGTTCTAGTGTCCCACTTGTAGGACGAGGCTGAGAAACGGTTATTAAAAGTAACTGACTGGTTCACTTTACGTAACAAGCTTTAAACGGTAAGGAGATTAATTGATATATGGTGGTAATGCTGGAATGACTCATCTTCCCTCGTGCCATTTCTTCTTAAATTACACCGCATTTCATTCTTATGTTAACGCAATGAGCCTTTTTTTTCTTTATTTATTATTTAAAGTGTAGATGCACGAGGGTGTAAAGAAGAACGCTTTATATTTTGATTGTTATCTTATTCCCTGTTACAAATAACAATAATTAAAAGTTATTTCTGCGTATTATTTTCTTCCTTCATGACGGAAATAAAGAGAAGGAAATCGTAATTGTTGCTAAGACTTTTTTTTTTATTTGGAAAAGAATAAAAGAAAGGAAATAAAGATATTTGTTTTTTTTTCATTTTTTATTTTTATTTTTTGACGATCAAAACTCTTGGAAGTTGGCTTTTTTGTTGTTGTTGTTATTACGTAATAATTTCTTTGACTATTACACAGACAAGTTTGATTAATGTCCCAACAATAAATACATTGTTATAGTGTATAGAGCAGATAGAACACAGAACAAGAAAAGTCAGGGGTTTGAAGAAAATTGATGCTATTAAATAATAAAAAAAAACTCTTTAGAGAGTGTCTGGTGGCCTTGAAGGTCATCTACGCTGGTTTGCTGTAAGAAAGAAGATGAGATGATGTGGATTTCTGAGTTTTGAAGTGTATGTAACTGTAACCCTACACAATGGATTTTCTTTGTTTGAAGTAAAGTTCACTAATGTTACAAAAGCAGTAAGAATTTTTGGGTATTTCTAAATTCGTGGATGATGTTGACCTTATAAGTGTAAGAAATCCCAAAATAGATACACCCATAATTCTTAAAATTACGTTCCTAGCCATCATCGAAAAATAGCCCACAAAAATGGGCTTCAAGCGACGAAAGATTTTAAACTAACGAAAGATTTTAAACTAGAAATAAACAAACAAAAAAACGTATAAGTTACTGATATAAAGGATATATCCAAGCCCATATAATTTAACCTAATTCAAATTCTTTTATTTTACAATCACTATATAAAAAAAAATACTTGTTTTTCAGAAAACGTTTTACGGCTGCACACTGACATGGAAGAAGTAACTCTGATTATTAAACATAGAAGCAGCTTTAGTCAACCTATATTACACCCACTAAGTTAAATAAAACGATCCGAAAACTGCTGGGTGCTGGTAATTACGAGTGACGTCACGTAGATGAGGTGTGAGATAATGGGCGTGATAGACGATGATATAAGTTTTTAAATTTCTCTTTTCAAACCCACGGCATTAAATGTTCGTTTTCAAACCCACGGCATTAAATATTCGTTTTCCGAGCATATTGTCAACTTGTTTCGAAATATAAACCACCACAAAAACTATAGGAATGACTTAAAATGAAGTAATGTCTGACATTTATATGCTAAGACGTTTATCTTGTTATCTATTTCATAAGTATAAATAAATATTACGTATAACACTAAAAAAAAAGAGAGAGAGAGGGGGAGAGAAGGCTTCATTGGTGATGTGGGTGAGTGTAACCTATCGGTGAAACACATTGTTAACACCCGTTAATTATAGAAGCTAATTAGAGATAATTACATGCTGATGAATGCAAGTTACCTTCTGAGGAGCAGGAAAAAGGACAACCAGGACGATATTTGAAAATGAAATTTACTTCTGAGTTGATGAATTTTAATTTCTGTAGTTTAGAAACAGACACACGAGATCGATCACATGGTCTTTTCTTAGCTGTAGTGTGAATAATTTATTAACCTTGGTTTGAACTTAAGGCTATCATAGCTACAACTAGAGTGAAAGAGGGGCACAAGAGTTGTAGTGTGAATAATTTATTAACCTTGGTTTGAACTTAAGGCTATCATAGCTACAACTAGAGTGAAAGAGGGGCACAAGAGTTGTAGTGTGACTAATTTATTAACCTTGGTTTGAACTTAAGGCTATCATAGCTATAACTAGAGTGAAAGAGGGGCACACGAGTTTTAGAGTAACCAATTTTTGAAAAAAAGAAATACAAGTACAGCTTGCTTCGTGGGGCTGATGAAATATATTACAAAAAAGAACTCGTACGTCAGATTTCCGTCGGTTTTGAGTTGGCACTCGATTTTGGAATCTATTAAATATTATCAGACTTACATTAGCACCATGATGCTTTCCAACATCTCTTTGAAATGAGTCAGTCAATACTGTATGTGGGCTTTAAAAAAAAGATGTTTTATCATACACGCTTGTTTGTTTGTTTGTAATTAAACACAAAGCTACACAATGGACTATCTGTGCTCTGCCCACCACGGGTATCGAAACCCGGATTCTAGCGTTGTAAGTCCGCAGACATATCGCTGTGCCACTGGGGATTATCATACACGCAACTCAGAAAGCATAAGTTTTCGGAATTTACATTTTGAATTAAAATTAATGTTTCTAGTGCCATCTAGCGACAGTTAAGTGGTTTAATATATAACTCACCGTTGCTGTTCTACAGTAATCAATGATTCAGTGAAAGTCGATATCTTTAGCGGCAAAGTTGTCTATACCAGCTACATCAGAAAAACTTTGAAGCAATCACTTGGGTATTTTCTTTAACCAGCGTTATAGAATAAGTTTTAAATAAATATTACATATGTCTGTTGTGGGAAGAAATAGTAGTCTTAGTTGTAATAACATTTCTGTTGGAACTGTTCCTAATACGTACTTATATATATATGTTTGAAAATATGCTACAGTAACGGGCCCCCTGTGGCACAGCGGTATGTCTGCGGACTTATAACGCTAGAATCCGGGTTTGGATAACCGTGGTGGGCAGATAACACATAGCCCACTGTGTAGCTTTGTACCTAATTACAAACAAACAAGATACAGTAACGGAATAAGTAAAGCGCCCCCAGTGGCACAGCGGAATGTCAGCGGACTTGTACCACTCGAGAGAGCATAGATGGCCCATTATGTAGCTTTGTGCGAACAAACAAAACTAAGTAAATTTTCTGCAAAAAACAGAATTAAAATCAAATCCCATACAGAAACAGGCATATTTATCTATCTGTAAATACAGGACGTCCCAGAAGCCTGGACCCATAGGGAAAATTTTTTATTCTTAATTTATTAATTATTCAAATTTCATACCACTAACAGCCATATTAATTCTTGGTATACTGTGCCATCAGGGTATTTTCTTTCCTGAAATATGTACAACTGACATTAGAAATGTGTTTGTTGAACTTTGAGAATATAACGTCTATTTTCCCTACGGGTCCAGATTTCTGGGACACCCTGTATAACATGTTTCATGAAGGACCTATTCTTGTTCTGGGACACCCTGTATAACATGTTTCATGAAGGACCTGTTCTTATTCTGGATCACACTGTATAACATGTTTCATAAAAGACCTGTTCTTATTCTGGGACACCCTGTATAACATGTTTCATGAAGGACCTGTTCTTATTCTTGGATCACACTGTATAACATGTTTCATGAAGGACCTGTTCTTATTCTGGATCACACTGTATAACATGTTTCATGAATAGCGTTTGTCTCTTGTCGTCCAAACCAACTGATGAGTTCTGGTATTGAATGAAAAACCTCTGATTTTAAGCCTCAATGGACAATATGGTAAAATAAACATCCGCAGTTATCTTGATTATTATAACAGCTTTAGGCCTATTTGTTTCCAACAATTCGCTGGCTTTGAACATTGAAATCATAACAATATTAAAAAGTGTCTCTAAATGACCCCAAAATATAGACTAATTAATGATTAAATTTTTTTACTCTTTAAGAAGAGATAAAATATGTAAAAGTTTAATACCGTCACTGACAATAATATGTATATAATACGAGTAATAGTTAGCTATGTGTTTAGATTATCTCTGCACGTTTTACTCATTTCTATTTATTTTCGTTGACGTTGCACATCGTTTGGTTGGGTTCGTCTGATTTAGAGCAAAGCCACATGCAACTATATAATGTTTCCACCGTGGGAATCGAACTGAGAATTTTAGCGTTGTAAATTTGTAAACGTACCGATTTTACATTGATTATTATTGTATTATCCATCTTTTTTCCATCCTAACTTTTTTTCGACTTGCTTATGTACCTAACATTCCACTTTGCCTTGAAAGAACGGATTCAAATCGGTCGTAACCAAGGTAATAAATCTACTCAACTTGATGTTTCATTTCAGGGAATTTTAAAGACATATAGCATCACACATCTATATAAATATAATAGATAATTATAATAAATATAATTAGGCCTATGAGGAAATACATACAAATTTTCAGTATTAGTACTGTCTGTTGTATCTACATGTAACTACTTGATGGTTCTTCACCACCCTGCGAAGTAGTTACATGGAGATACAACAGACAGTACTAATATTGAAATTTTTTATGTATTTCTCCTAGGCCTAATGAACCTCCATACCAATTTTGGTGAAGAACCATCCACACCCTGCGAAGTAGTTACATGGAGATACAACAGACAGTACTCATATTGAAAATTTGTATGTATTTCCCCTAGGCCTAATGAACCTCCATACCAATTTTGTGGACGGTTCTTCACCAAAATTGGTATGGAGGTTCATGCTACATACTAATTTTTATTTTTGAATTTTGCGGTTTTTATGGACGTTTTTCTGTTTTTTTTTTACAATTACGTGTAAGGGAAAGCAACTTTTCTTACGCTAAGATAATCTTTCATTAATCATGAATTTACAGCTAGTTTTAAAATAAAAACATTGTACTTTCTTATCATAAAAGGCCCAGCATGGCCAGATGGTTAGGGCGCTCGACTTGCAATCTTTCACTGCTTAAATTAGGGGCGACTAGCGCAGATAGCGCCCTCGTGTAGCCTAGCACGAACTTCCAAAGAAACCAAACTTATTCAAGGGAGGTGAAAAACATTTAATTTTTCAATAATTATATGCTAACAACTTCACTTACAACTTGAAACATTCATTGATTACTGCGATCATCTATTTATCTCCGGGTTGACTTTATTTATTCATCACTTCCAACTCTTAATTAGAGGATGTGTGTGTGTGTGTGGTAAGTCTCATAACTTATGAATACACGCTACTAATTCTAAGTTCTGTAACTCTTTTCTGGTGGAGAGCTTTAATTATTTTTACTATAGGGTTTGTAAGTTAGAAATTGAACAATTTATTTCTTGTTGTTTTATACTTACATAGACTATTTGATTATTTTATTTATTTATTTATTTGAAGTTAAGCACAAAGCTACACAATGGGCTATCTATGCTCTGCCCACCACGGGTATCGAAACCCAGATTCTAGCGTTGAATGTCCGCAGACATACCGCTGTGCTACTGGGGGCACTTACATAAACATTAGTTTCTTTTTTATATATATTTTGTATTTTTTTGCTAATAAACCTGTAGCTAAATAGCAGCGTGTGCCCGGAGCCATTTTTGTTGTTATGGATTTTGATTGTTGTTAAGAGCACAAAGCTACACAATAGGTTATCTGTTCACTGCCCACTACGACTATCGAAACCCCCAATAATAGTTTCCAGTCAGATGGGATTATGACCTGGTGGTTTTAGTAAGATACAGTTAAGTTTTAATATATCAAGTACCTCAAAAAAGTGAAACATAGAAATGAATTTGATATATCATATTATATACGTTGTTAAGGAACCTGATTTAGTGGAAAACGTTTTTGTTCCTCAAAACTATTCTAAGCTTAGTTTGTTTGTTGGTTCTGAATTTCGCGCAAAGCTCCCCGAGGGCTACCTGCGCTAGCCGTCCTTAATTTAGCAGTG